>NC_053425.1:88911599-88939265 GCF_007990345.1 Gossypium hirsutum | reverse complement strand
AAAAAATAAATTTATCAATTAAATTTGATCGAAAATATGTTAAAATTAAAAACCTAAAAATTTAATATAATAATTTTATCTTTTTTTATTGTTTTAAATTTAACCTTGAATCTTACAAATAAAAGCAAAACTCTAAAAATACAAAAATTGCACTATATAAATGTTAGGGAGTTGAATTTTTTTGAATAAAGATTAAATGGACACAATGTATAAACAATGAGAGCTAAAATTACTATTATGTTAATATTAAAAGCTATCAAAGTTTCATAAAATGTTTGGCTATGGAATCCATCAAACTGGTTGAATCAAAAAACGATGGTTTAACACAATAGCCTATATACTAAACGACCCATCATTGCAATGAATTAGTGACTCCTCCTTTGGCTTACATATTAACCGTGGTATTAGCTAGCAGGTACGATAGTTTAACATAACTATCAATCAAACAAGCCATTCTCGAGGAAAAATTGAGAACAAGTCACCCAAAAACCATCGTATACTCGAAGAAAATCCTTCCTAGATTAAACTCAAACATTATGAAACTCCAACGTAAGGTCTTGTTGGCCTTACAATAAGGACCAATCCTTCATTGGTGCAATCATTGTTATGCTTCAGGGAAAACGTCAGACTCCTAGGATTGACACGAGTTGAAAGTCACCGAGTTCATAAGATAACTGGTGGCTTCATGTTGTTTTTCTCTATATTCGGTATAAGTCCAACATTGATACGCTCAATATTTTATATATATATTTGAAATTCATATATATTGGAAATGAATTAAAATTTAGGTAATATAAAGGGTTAGATTACTTTTTGGTACCTGAACTTGACAAATTTTCTCATATTGTGGAACCCTAGACCTTAAATTTGACAATTGATTCTACTTTGAGGCTTGGATTTTTTTTATCTAAATTAAACCTTGAATTTTGTAGTTGTTCTCACAATAGGGTTTGAAATTTTTTTGCTTCAAGTTAGTCCTTAAAGCCCTAGAGTTTAGGCCCCAATGTGCGAACCATTGTCAAGTTTAAGAACTAACTTGGACATTAAAAAGTTCAAGCCCCAAAGTGGAAACGATAACCTTCTTCAAGTCTCAATGTGAGAACAATTTACTAAGCTCAAAGCCTAACTTTGGCAAAAAAAAAGTTCAGACTCCAATGTAAAAAAGTTACTAAATTAGATCCAAATAGTGATTTAATCTTAACATATATGATAATTTCTGTAGGAAAATTTGGAGCAGTGTTTGCATCCATACCTTTCCCCATCTTTGCAGCACTTTATTTTATACTTTTCGGCCTTGTAGATATGTATTAATTCTAACCATAGCTACCCATTTTTATCCCAACGTTTGATTGTCACATCATGGAAACTGGATCGATGGTATTGACATTATATTATAGATTAAAAATAGAGTAAATAGAAATCACGTTAGTAATTAGGACTAAATAGGAATAATAGCAAAGTAGAGAACTTAAATAGGTAAATTAAGAGTAATGGTTAGTGGGGGATTTATTAAAATAAAAGTAGAATTAGGAGGGATATATAGGATAAATAAACCAAGTTTATAAATGAATTTGCCTATATAAGTTGTCACTGCTCATTTTCTTCTCATGTTTTAATTTCCTTTTTTATTATTTTCTTTCTTTCTACACTTTCTTCATTTCAAAGCTGTTGCATTTGGTAGCTAATTTTCCTTCAAAATTTTATTGCGCATTACATTTCTAAGCAACCAAACACCACTTTCTTTTTAAATTCTCATGTAATACACCAACTTTTCTTCTTAAACTTTGGTTCGGTTATTGAGCGGACCACTAGAAAGTCGTGAAGGCTAGCAAGAACGAAGGTAAGCAATATATTTTCATATCAAACATGCATGAAATGCTTTTGACTAAAGTATCAACGGTTTAGTTAGAAAATATAAATAATATTTGTTTTTTTATGATTTGGCTTCATGAAAATGGTGGATTAAAGCTGGTGAAGCTAAGAAATGTTGTTTAAAATGGTTTTGTTATTGAGGAAGACGTTGAACAGTGACTGATTCTTAAATGAAAGATTTAGGTGAGATTAACGTTTAAGTAACTGTCCAGATCTACAAATATATGTACGTTAGGAGGGTTAGAGGTTAGAAAATGGGGTAAGTATTAGAATAATAAAAATCTTCAAGAGATAACGTGAGTAGTGGGCTGTTGTTGAATAGAGAATGAATTAAATTGTTTTAGACAATATGTGATGTGCATTTTTCATTCGAAGCTGAAATACTGAAGAAGCATCGACTAGTAGAGACAAAGGGAAGGAAAAAGTCACATAATCGACATTGTGGTGAACAAGGTGAATACACTCTATACTGCATCTGAAAACGAGGACGCACTCTGCTAAAAGCATGTAAGACATGCGAACCTTATCTTCTATCGTGAATTGAACATGTGCATGTGTGAACCTCTTCCATGCATTGTGCAAACCTCATCTATGCGTTGTGCGAACTCTTAGCATGAATCTATGTCCGTGTGTTTTTACATGCTATGCGAACCTTGAGTAAAATGTACACATGCATCCAGGGTTAGGTTAAATATATGATATATATATATATAGGCCTCTAAATTTTGTTATATAATATAATTTGTGTGTACTGTTATATATTATATGTAGGTTTGTGGCTTTTAATTTATGTAGTATATATACATTGATGTAAAAGGGAATTGTTATATATAATGAATGCATGCGCAAAGGTTATTATAAATAATATAATATATGTACATAACTTTACATTAAAAGGGTTTTGTATTATATGTATGCATGCGTGGGTTTTAATATAAAAAATATATTTACATACCTTTGCATTAAAAATTTTTGTTCTATCTATTATATATAAATGTATATATATGCGGTGTGCGAACCCTAAATCTACTATGCTGTTGTTTTATCCCTAATTTTCTATTTTGCAAGCTATTCTATAATGTGTTGTGGTACTGTGAGCTCTATTAAAAATTGTGAACCTAAAATGACGTGATCTGTAAATGTGTATTACTACGATATGTTGGCATTGTGAATTTTTGGAACCATTAGATATAGTTGGCTTGCCATAGGATCGTGAGTGCTCACCTATGTAATGTGATTGGGCATTATTGCCTAATGACTTGATGGAGAAATAAAGGAATGTTAAGTAATGCTTCATTCACCGGGGATCGTAAGAGTGTGTTTTTCGAAGAGTGTGAGCATTCGTGCTACACTTATATGGCGATTTGAGTGACTCTATGAGTCTTAGGGTGTGTTTTAGGAGAACCGTTTATCCAATGAGTATATTATTTACTTATGTTTCATTTTCATGAACTGATAATATATCACTAAACTAAACGGGGTTGATTATATGTGAATTAGTGACATGCCAACCGATTTTATGCAAACCACCTACGTGTAGAACTATTTATGTGCGAAGTGTTTTATACGATTTGTCTACAAGTGAGTTATTTTGTTTGTGAATTATTGATGTGTTTTCTTGTGTTGTGTACTTGTGTATTCACTAAGCTTTCGCAAGCTCATCTCTTTTAGTAGTGGAAAAATGATAATAGTATGTATTTTTAATAAAATCGGGGGTTTATAATTAACTGTATAGTGGCATCCTTAAATTCTATTTACGTGTCATGCAATACAAAAAACAAAACCTAAACCCTAAATTCCATGCCATAGTTCAAAATAAAATATATTAAAACTTTGAATAATTGAATAAATTGAATAATAAGCCTAAATAATTCAATAAATAAAACTGAGCCGAGACCCTCTGGATGTCGCGTCCACGTTTTAACTTGGTGGGTCATCTATAAGGATGGAAATAAATGGGGGATTTAGCTATGACGCTTAGTGTGAGTCACTGCATAAGAAAATCAGAGCAAACAGCCGTTAAAGCATATTAAATAATAACACATAGAATAATCATATCCAACTAACAATTCCATCTTGATCAGAGATTTCTGATATGGGCACCCTATGCAACTGCACTATCTCAGAAATATAGAACTTAACCAGTTTTTTCAAAGAGTAATCTTTACAGACAGGAAAGAAGTGTGTCGACTTAGTCAGCTGGTCTACTATTACCCAAATTAGATCTTTCTTAGTGGGTGTTAAGGGTAACCCACTAACAAAGTCCACCGTTATTCGCTCCCACTTCGACTAAGGTATTTTGATAGGTTGCAACAACCCAGAAGGGAACTGGTGTTCTGATAACCAATCCACACCTATAATTAAATCAAACTCCTGAAATGGTAACTCCATAAGGTCTACTAGAGGCACTACCCCTTAAACCTCTAATGGATATCTCCTATAGACTTTATTTATAATAACTGACTATCCTAAGGAGCTTGCTATGGTTATATCAATAATGGTTTCCTCTACCACAACACCTAATTTATCAGGCATATTACATGCAACATATGAATGGGTGGATCCTACTTCAATTAAGGGCAATATATGAGATTGAATTAATGGAAAAAATACTTGTGATGACATCAGACACATCCCTTTCCTCACGACCTCTAACAATGTTAAACAAAGGTTGGTTGCCTAGCCTCGGTTCTAATCGTGCCTATTGCTACATTATTTGCAGCCCTATTTTGCCAACAGCCCTTTAGAGGTAGCTAGCCCACTCCCTGATTTTGGGTCGAAGTTTGTGCTTGATTACTCGAGCGAGAACAATCTTTCATCAAATGCTCCATTAATCTGCATTTCAAACAAACACCCATCTTCTTCCGACAATCTCCCAAGTGGTAGTTTCCACAATATTTACAGTGGAAAACCTTACCCCTAGAGTTAGTTACTGCGCCCCTTGTGTGACACCCCTAAAGTGACCCTAGTCGGGAAGTGGTTTCGGGACCGCTAAGCCGAGTCACCAAAATATTTGGATGTGATAATTATTGTCTAGAATATGTGAATATGAATGTGTGAAAGTTTTAAACTTCGATTTAGTCGATTGCATGTGAACCTAGTTAATAGGACTTATGTGTGACACTTTTGAAATGCGATAGGTTAATTTATAAGGAACTATTTAAGCATGTAGTGAAAATATTGGCTTTGCATGTCAAATACTCCTTTTGTATGCATAGTGGCCGGCCATGATCGAGCATATATTAGACTATGTGGTAAATTTCCATGAAGTGGTCATTATTTTAAGTAAAAGAAAAGAAATAATAAAAGAAATACTAAGGATACTAAAAGAAAAAAAAAAAAGAGGGAGGCTATCACCTTGTTCTTCTTGGCCGATTGTAGAGAGGAAGATAGGAGGGTAGCATTCGGTCACTTGAAGCTTGAGAAGGTTAGTAAAATTTTGTTAGTTTTGAAATTTAAAGCTTAGTTTAAGTCATTTAGCTAGCTCCATATTAGCCCATTTGAAAACTTGGAATTTTTGATGGATGGATGGAGCATTCAGCTAAGGTTATTAAAGAAGGAATTTGATTATTTCCTTTAAGTTTTGATGAAGAATGTGTTGAGTAAATTAGGGGTTTGAACACTTAAGGATTCGGCATTGTTCATGATTTTTTTAGAAGGTGAGTTTGAATGATATGAGTAATGTCATGTATGGGTTTCGGCTTTGATAAGTAAAAATATAAGGGTAATTGAAATGAATAATTGGAGGCTTAATCATCAAGAGGTTCGGTTATGGACTATAAGTGTTAGCTAATTCGGCACAAGAGTATAAATGTTAATTACTTTATAATTGAAGCCTTGAAGAATAGGTTGTGGATCATTAAAGTGTTGAAGGTTAAATCTTTAAGCTTGGTTAATTTGGACATTCGGCTATTCTCATGACACTAGATACAAGGGTATGAAAGGTTATCTATATATATAAGTTTAATTTATTCATGGTAACTTGGCATGTGGATTGGATATATGTTAGTTAATACATGCATTTGGAGGTGATGTGTTAAATAATTAGGTATACGGTTTGGTTTCATTATTGAGTATAAGGGCTAAGTGTTTTAAATTGCCTTTGATGTATACATGTTTATATTGAAATATTAAGGCTATGTTAGCCAATTGAGGGTTTCGGCCAAGATATTCAAATAGATTGGTGTGAATGTTTGAGTGATGAATTTGACTCTTGTGTCGAGTTGGGATGATATGTGTATTTATATAAAACTAAGTGCTGCTAAATAAATTCGATTATGCATGGTATTGAGCTAGTATCATGTTCGTTGGTACATGAGTAGAGCATATGTTTGATGTTTAATATCTAGTTAATAACATCTTTTGTACTTAGTTGTACGGTATACATGTATTAAATCGAATCGCTAAATTGATAAGTTATTTAATAAAATCTACTTGTTGAATCAAGCTCAAGAGCCAAGAGGGTCAAAATCTGATAAAGGAAAGGAAAAAGTGATCGAGTAGTCTATCCACAACTATTCAAAGTATTCGAGGTAAGTTTTAAGTATTAAAGCCTATAATGTGATTGA
Source organism: Gossypium hirsutum (assembly GCF_007990345.1). Lineage (NCBI taxonomy): Eukaryota > Viridiplantae > Streptophyta > Magnoliopsida > Malvales > Malvaceae > Gossypium > Gossypium hirsutum. Next base: position 88,932,825 of record NC_053425.1, on the reverse strand, counting down.
GTATGATATGTTAAGCACATATTAAAAGAATCATAACTCTATTGTAAATCTTTATGCATATAGCCTAATGGTTATTATGAAGTATAGGTAAGTTATTGATATGATATGTTGCCAAATGGATATGATATTATGAAGTGCTGAAAGGATATGTCAGAAGAGTAAAATTGTGATAAACCTGCTCAGGACAGCAGCAGTAACATGAATTTAGAAAATCACCATAAATTCATGGATTTGAATTAGAGCCTAAATGAGACATGAAATTAAAGCTTAATGAGTCTAGTTTCTTATAAAAGAAACCGTGTAAGTAAACGAATTTCTGATAATGAGAAATTTGATTCGTAGTAAAGAGTGGTCAGATTAGTCAAGCAGTGAAACAGGGGAAACTTTAAGAAAAATCTGGTATTGATTGGCCAAACCTAAAATTCTGGAAATTTTATGGATGGAAGACATACGAGTCTATATTCAGGAAAAATTTACGGAAAGTGATTTGGAGTTTTGTAGCTCCAGTTATAAATAATTTAGTGACTATTGCTCAGGAAAAACAGCTTGTGCTGAATTTGAGATTGTGTTGTAAACCTTGATAAACTTGTTTTAATTGCTTATAAGCTATTGATTAAACCCATATGTGAATTCTAAATTGTGATAAGGCCTAATGGCCGATGTGATGAATGTGAAAGTGTATATATGTGATAAGGCCTAATGGCCGATGTGATGAATGTGAAAGTGTATATATGTGATAAGGCCTAATGGCCGATGTGATGAATGTGAAAGTGTATATATGTGATAAGGCCATAAGGCCTAATGGCCGATGTGATGAATGTGAAAGTGTATATATGTGATAAGGCCTAATGGCCGATGTGATGAATGTGAAAGTGTATATATGTGATAAGGCCTAATGGCCGATGTGATGAATGTGAAAGTGTATATATGTGATAAGGCCTAATGGCCGATGTGATGAATGTGAAAGTGTATATATATGATAAGGCCTAATGGCCGATGTGATGAATGTGAAAGTGTATATATGTGAATAGGGCCTAATGGCCGATGTGATGAATGTGAAAGTGTATATATATGTGATAAGGCCTAATGGCCGATGTGATGAATGTGAAAGTGTATATATGTGACGGGGCCGAGTGGCCAACGTGATGGATGTGAAAGTGCATAAATGTGATAAGTCCCGAAGGGCATTTGTGTCAGTACTATATCCGGGTTAAAACCCCGCAGGCTTTATGCGAGAATATTATCACTGATTTATGTCCGTAAGCTTCGTGCTCGTACTATATCTGAGCTCTAAAGACCCGATGACTACGTGTGGGAATTTTTGTCCGGGTAAGACCCGATAACTTCGTGTGGAGATTATGTCCGGGTAAGATTTCGTAATAAGAATTGCTTATAAATATATTCAATGCGAAAGGTTAAACAGGTATGTACTCCAAGTTTATATGTGAGCTTGATTTGCACTAAATCATAAGGTAGTTATGTGATGCATACGAGAGCAATCTATGAGACTATTCTTGTGATTATGTGACATCAGATCAGTGTGAGGGGTGATGTGAAATCATACGATATATCTATGTCACATGAGCTCACTTTTATGTGAAAGTTTATCTGCCTATTGTATATGATGAGATGTGCGTATTCGGAAAAGGGATGGTATGCCCGAAGGAAGAGTGAAATAAAAATACGAACAACTATGTTATAATTTGATTGTTATCTATTGCCACTGCTTAAAACTTACTAAGCATTGTAATGCTTACTCTGTTTACTCTGTTTCCTCTGTCTTATAGATCTCATTGCGAAGCTACAGGCTCGGGGATCGTCAGCAACTAGTCACACTATCACTATCCACTGTTGGTACTGCTATGTTTTGGATTATCTTATGGCATGTATAAAATAGACTAGTGGCGGAAGAATATTTTGGTTAATGTATATAGCCATGCGAAAATGGCTTATATATGTTTGAGCATAATGTTATAATCATTTGGTATGGAATGGTTAATCACCATCATAATTTGTGCTATTTATGCTGAAAGGGCTAGTTGAATCATGGAAACTATGAAGTAGGTAAAGTCTACCTTAAAGGCAGATGCTGGCAGCAGCAGTGAAGTAGATTTGGAAAATCACTAAAAATAGTAGGATTGGAATTAAATAGTGAATAAATTATGTAATCGAACCTTGATGAATCTATTTTCATATGAAAGTAACGAAACAATCATATGAACAGTATATTAAGAGATATTAAAGTTCTCGTGAAACAGGGCCAGAACGGTTTCTGGATCTCCTGTTTCGACTTTGAAAATTTACCATAAATTAACCAGAGATAATTAGGAGTCATACCATATACGTGTAGATTCCTCTCTGAGTCTAGTTTCTATAGAAACAAACGGCATCAGTATTGTAGCTCTGTGCAGGGAGATATCCAAGTCGTAATGCGCAAGGATCAGTGTAGTCGATCCCTGTAACATGGGAGACTTTGACTAATAAACTGTACTAATTGGCCCGACCAAAAATTCTAGAAAAAAAATACGTAGATGGGCATATGAGTCTAGTTTCAGGGAAAAATCACGAAACTGATTTTTGAGTTGTGAAACTCAAGATATGATTTTTAAAGCGACTAGTACGCAGATTGGGCAGTGTCTGGAAAATTATTTTTATAAGGGGTTTAAAGTCTGTGAACCCCTCGTGTCCGACTCCGGCAACGGTCTCGGGTACGGGGTGTTACAATTTTATTGGTATCAGAGCTACGGTTTAGTCGATTCTAGGACTAACGTAGCACGCGTGAGTCTATTTATACATGCCATAAAGTGATAAAATGATAGTGTGATGATTTTTGGCTATTAAAATGTGTTTGCTGTATTGTAATGAATCTTGATCCCGATCGAGCTGTAGCAAGCTTCTGACTATGAGAATTTGCGATATAACTTCACTTAGATATGCCTAAATTATTAAGTTGATCAGGTACGTATCATGTACTCGTATTTGAATTTCGATTTGGATTGAATTATAAGGGTATAAGTGATGCAATTTTGAAAGAGTGTTATGACTATAAATGTGATTTTTGTATGTGGCTATGGAACTGGAAGTTGAATGGTCGATAAGCGTGTTTTGTTTGTATTCGAGTAATGTAAATGATATACTAAGGTGTATTGCTATATGTGTATATGTATGTAGAGACGAAATTGTCGAATGTAAAAAGGCAGTGAAGCGTATAGAGTGGTTGGTTTTCAGCACTAAGTGTGCGAGCAATAAGTGTTCACGGTTGTGAGATTGGCACTAAGTGTGCGAGCAATAAGTGTTCACGGTTGTGAGATTGGCACTAAGTGTGCGAGCAATAAGTGTTCACGGTTGTGAGATTGGCACTAAGTGTGCGGGCAATAAGTGTTCACGGTTGTGAGATTGGCACTAAGTGTGCGGGCTTGAAATGCATGGCACTAAGTGTGCGAGTTTAAAGTACATGGCACTAAGTGTGCGTGGTTGATTATTAAGCACTATGTGTGCGAACCCACTATATATATATATTCTCTATCAATTATTTATATTAAGGGTGCGACCTTACCGAGTCGATTTCGGACAGTGGAAAGGGGTAAGTCTTCGAGTAATGACCCTACTATGTTATAAAGCCAATTGAAATCATGCTCTTTGTGTGTGGCTATTGAGTTGAAATTGGAAAGGTTTAATAAATGCTTTGTGTTTGAGCCTTAGTAACGAAAGTGAAATATGGACGTGTCATGATTGTTGATATATGTGTGCGTGAGCATTTGAATGATATCCGGGCTAAGTCCCGAAGGCAATTGAGCTAGTGATTATATCCGGGCTAAGACCCGAAGGCATTGGTGCGAGTTACTAAATCCGGGCTAAATTCCGAAGAGCATTCGTGCTAGTGAGGTATCCGGACTAAGTTCCGAAGAGCATTCGTGCTGGTGTTATATCCGGGCTAGGTTCCGAAGAGCAATCATGCTGGTGACATGTATTCGGGCCTTCGTGCCTAGTAGGCTTCGTGCCGGTAATTTGAGCAAAGTTTAAGTATTCATTACTATACGAATTCAAAATTTAAATGAGATGATATGTTTAAAAGTGCACATACATGATGTTTATAGACTTGGTTAAGTCATATCAATGTGTATTAACGAATGCATAAGAGCACATGTATGTGAATAATTAGAGGCACTGTGTGTGTGCGAATTTCCTTTAACCGAGCACTATGAGTGCGAGATCGGTCAGTGGGCACTAAGTGTGTGAAGTGGAATTCATGTAAGACCTCGTTTGGGACGAAGGCATTGATTTGAGATAGTGTGTAAGACCATGTCTGGGACATGGCATTGACTCGATATGTGAGAATATGTAAGACCATATCTAGGATATGGCATTGTAAGAGTTATATGTGCTATTGCTGAATGGACACTATTTTGTTAATCTTGTTCAAGAAATTATTTTGATTAAGTTTCGACATTCGAAAGTTTGAAAGAATTTTTGATGAATGTTGATAATTTTGGATATACGAGTTATGCGCTAGAATAAATCTCAAGCTAGTGTATTACATTAGGCTTTATGCCTATTCGACTGTATACGGGTAACGTTAACTATGATTGAATGTGCTAAATGAACTAAATGTTCAGGTACGTGGAAGTTGACTTTTCTTTTGGAAATGAGTTAAGTCGAATGTTGAGTATATGTGTACTTTCGGTTGGGTTACAGCTTATACATGAATGAAAATGTGGGTTACAAATATGTGGGTTGATGATGTGAATTATACATGTTAATATGTGCTTAATGTGTGTTTGAAATGCATTTATGAATTAAATTAAGTGATTATTGCTTATGAAATCAAGAAAATGAGATATTTGTGCATACTTGTAGAAATGTTTATGTATTTGTTTTAAGATAAGAAAATGATTTTATAGATCGATGCGAAATCAATAATGAATTACAATAGCTATCGATAAGCTAATGTTTATATGAATATAATTCAATAAGAGGACGTTATCCTAAACTATGCATCGGTAGAAATTTTCGAGGACGAAAATCCCTAAAGGGGGGGAGAGTTGTGACACCCCTAAAGTGACCCTAGTCGGGAAGTGGTTTCGGGACCGCTAAGCCGAGTCACCGAAGTATTTGGATGTGATAATTATTGTCTAGAATATGTGAATATGAATGTGTGAAAGTTTTAAACTTCGATTTAGTCGATTGCATGTGAACCTAGTTAATAGGACTTATGTGTGACACTTTTGAAATGCGATAGGTTAATTTATAAGGACCTATTTAAGCATGTAGTGAAAATATTGGCTTTGCATGTCAAATACTCCTTTTGTATGCATAGTGGCCGGCCATGATGGAGCATATATTAGACTATGTGGTAAATTTCCATGAAGTGGTCATTATTTTAAGTAAAAGAAAAGAAATAATAAAAGAAATACTAAGGATACTAAAAGAAAAAAAAAAGAAAGAGGGAGGCTATCACCTTGTTCTTCTTGGCCGATTGTAGAGAGGAAGATAGGAGGGTAGCATTCGGTCACTTGAAGCTTGAGAAGGTTAGTAAAATTTTGTTAGTTTTGAAATTTTAAGCTTAGTTTAAGTCATTTAGCTAGCTCCATATTAGCCCATTTGAAAACTTGGAATTTTTGATGGATGGATGGAGCATTCAGCTATGGTTATTAAAGAAGGAATTTGATTATTTCCTTTAAGTTTTGATGAAGAATGTGTTGAGTAAATTAGGGGCTTGAACACTTAAGGATTCGGCATTGTTCATGATTTTTTTTTTTAGATGGTGAGTTTGAATGATATGAGTAATGTCATGTATGGGTTTCGGCTTTGATAAGTAAAACTATAAGGGTAATTGAAATGAATAATTGGAGGCTTAATCATCAAGAGGTTCGGTTATGGACTATAAGTGTTAGCTAATTCGGCACAAGAGTATAAATGTTAATTACTTTATAATTGAAGCCTTGAAGAATAGGTTGTGGATCATTAAAGGTGTTGAAGGTTAAATCTTTAAGCTTGGTTAATTTGGACATTCGGCTATTCTCATGACACTAGATACAAGGGTATGAAAGGTTATCTATATATATAAGTTTAATTTATTCATGGTAACTTGGCATGTGGATTGGATATATGTTAGTTAATACATGCATTTGGAGGCGATGTGTTAAATAATTAGGTATACGGTTTGGTTTCATTATTGAGTATAAGGGCTAAGTGTTTTAAATTGCCTTTGATGTATACATGTTTATATTGAAATATTAAGGCTATGTTAGCCAATTGAGGGTTTCGGCCAAGATATTCAAATAGATTGGTGTGAATGTTTGAGTGATGAATTTGACTCTTGTGTCGAGTTGGGATGATATGTGTATTTATATAAAACTAAGTGCTGCTAAATAAATTCGATTATGCATGGTATTGAGCTAGTATCATGTTCGTTGGTACATGAGTAGAGCATATGTTTGATGTTTAATATCTAGTTAATAACATCTTTTGTACTTAGTTGTATGGTATACATGTATTAAATCGAATCGCTAAATTGATAAGTTATTTAATAAAATCTACTTGTTGAATCAAGCTCAAGAGCCAAGAGGGTCAAAATCTGATAAAGGAAAGGAAAAAGTGATCGAGTAGTCTATCCACAACTATTCAAAGTATTCGAGGTAAGTTTTAAGTATTAAAGCCTATAATGTGATTGAGTATGATATGTTAAGCACATATTAAAAGAATCATAACTCTATTGTAAATCTTTATGCATATAGCCTAATGGTTATTATGAAGTATAGGTAAGTTATTGATATGATATGTTGCCAAATGGATATGATATTATGAAGTGCTGAAAGGATATGTCAGAAGAGTAAAATTGTGATAAACCTGCTCAGGACAGCAGCAGTAACATGAATTTAGAAAATCACCATAAATTCATGGATTTGAATTAGAGGCTGAATGAGACATGAAATTAAAGCTTAATGAGTCTAGTTTCTTATAAAAGAAACCGTGTAAGCAAACGAATTTCTGATAATGAGAAATTTGATTCGTAGTAAAGAGTGGTCAGATTAGTCAAGCAGTGAAACAGGGGAAACTTTAAGAAAAATCTGGTATTGATTGGCCAAACCTAAAATTCTGGAAATTTTATGGATGGAAGACATATGAGTCTATATTCAGGAAAAATTTACGGAAAGTGATTTGGAGTTTTGTAGCTCCAGTTATAAATAATTTAGTGACTATTGCTCAGGAAAAACAGCTTGTGCTGAATTTGAGATTGTGTTGTAAACCTTGATAAACTTGTTTTAGTTGCTTATAAGCTATTGATTAAACCCATATGTGAATTCTAAATTGTGATAAGGCCTAATGGCCGATGTGATGAATGTGAAAGTGTATATATGTGATAAGGCCTAATGGCTGATGTGATGAATGTGAAAGTGTATATATGTGATAAGGCCATAAGGCCTAATGGCCGATGTGATGAATGTGAAAGTGTATATATGTGATAAGGCCTAATGGCCGATGTGATGAATGTGAAAGTGTATTTATGTGATAAGGCCTAATGGCCGATGTGATGAATATGAAAGTGTATATATATGATAAGGCCTAATGGCCGATGTGATGAATGTGAAAGTGTATATATGTGAATAGGGCCTAATGGCCGATGTGATGAATGTGAAAGTGTATATATATGATAAGGTCTAATGGCCGATGTGATGAATGTAAAAGTGTATATATATGTGATAAGGCCTAATGGCCGATGTGATGAATGTGAAAGTGTATATATGTGACGGGGCCGAGTGGCCAACGTGATGGATGTGAAAGTGCATAAATGTGATAAGTCCCGAAGGGCATTTGTGTCAGTACTATATCCGGGTTAAAACCCCGCAGGCTTTATGCGAGAATATTATCACTGATTTATGTCCGTAAGCTTCGTGCTCGTACTATATCTGAGCTCTAAAGACCCGATGACTATGTGTGGGAATTTTTGTCCTGGTAAGACCCGATAACTTCGTGTGGAGATTATGTCCAGGTAAGATTTCGTAATAAGAATTGCTTATAAATATATTCAATGCGAAAGGTTAAACAGGTATGTACTCCAAGTTTATATGTGAGCTTGATTTGCACTAAATCATATGGTAGTTATGTGATGCATACGAGAGCAATCTATGAGACTATTCTTGTGATTATGTGACATCGGATCAGTGTGAGGGGTGATGTGAAATCATACGATATATCTATGTCACATGAGCTCACTTTTATGTGAAAGTTTATCTGCCTATTGTATATGATGAGATGTGCGTATTCGGAAAAGGGATGGCATGCCCGAAGGAAGAGTGAAATAAAAATACGAACAACTATGTTATAATTTGATTGTTATCTATTGCCACTGCTTAAAACTTACTAAGCATTGTAATGCTTACTCTGTTTACTCTGTTTCCTCTGTCTTATAGATCTCATTGCGAAGCTACAGGCTCGGGGATCGTCAGCAACTAGTCACACTATCACTAGCCACTGTTGGTACTGCTATGTTTTGGATTATCTTATGGCATGTATAAAATAGACTAGTGGCGGAGGAATATTTTGGTTAATGTATATAGCCATGCGAAAATGGCTTATATATGTTTGAGCATAATGTTATAATCATTTGGTATGGAATGGTTAATCACCATCATAATTTGTGCTATTTATGCTGAAAGGGCTAGTTGAATCATGGAAACTATGAAGTAGGTAAAGTCTACCTTAAAGGCAGATGCTGGCAGCAGCAGTGAAGTAGATTTGGAAAATCACTAAAAATAGTAGGATTGGAATTAAATAGTGAATAAATTATGTAATCGAACCTTGATGAATCTATTTCATATGAAAGTAACAAAACAATCATATGAGCAGTATATTAAGAGAAATTAAAGTTCTCGTGAAACAGGGCCAGAACGGTTTCTGGATCTCCTGTTTCGACTTTGAAAATTTACCATAAATTAACCAGAGATAATTAGGAGTCATACCATATATGTGTAGATTCCTCTCTGAGTCTAGTTTCTATAGAAACAAACGGCATCAGTATTGAAGCTCTGTGCAGGGAGATATCCAAGTCGTAATGCGCAAGGATCAGTGTAGTCGATCCCTGTAACATGGGAGACTTTGACTAATAAACTGTACTAATTGGCCCAACCAAAAATTCTAGAAAAAAAATACGTAGATGGGCATATGAGTCTAGTTTCAGGAAAAAATCACGAAACTGATTTTGAGTTGTGAAACTCAAGATATGATTTTTAAAGCGACTAGTACGCAGACTGGGCAGTGTCTGGAAAATTATTTTTATAAGGGGTTTAAAGTCTGTGAACCCCTCGTGTCCGACTCCGGCAACGGTCTCGGGTACGGGGTGTTACACCTTGTCTGTAGTCTACCCTCTCTAAATAGATTTATAGGATGAAAGTTTGAACTAGTGGAAGCCAAATCTCTTTTAACTAGGACCTTACTTTTCTCTCGTTGTTCGTGATTCACTGGTTTAATCTCTTCCACTATTTTGGCTTTCTCCATTAGGGTCTAAAACACTCATTTTTAGTGTGGAGCAACTTGAATCTTAAGGTTAAAACGCATCCCATTTTCGATCCTCAAGCATTTATCCTACTTCATGGTGATCACACCTTGAGCATATCCACTGAGCCTCAGGAATTCAACCTCATATTCTATCACAGACTTGTGTCCTTGTTCTAGATTGATAAATTTGAGCCTACGAGCCTCTGTATACCTAGTGCCCAAATACTTTTTCTGGAAGGCCTCTTGAAAGTATTTTCAATTTATGCGGTCTATTTGCATACCTCTTATGGCAAACTACCACTAATGATATGCCTCTTCTCTTAGGGAGAACATAGTGCTCTTCAACTTCTGCTCCGAAGTAAAATCTAAATCCTTCACAATTCTCTCCACCGACTCCATCCAGCCACCGTTGGATTTGTTCCAGCAATGCCTTTGAACATTTCTAACGCATTCATTCGGAGCCTCTCTGCAACGGATCCCCTTCTCCCTGATCCAGTTTGGGCTCCAGCAACCCTTTGTAAAATCCTCAACATCACCTGGGTTATCGTGTCGTCACCATTTTCGTTCTCAACATAATCCTCCTCTGGTATTGGGTTTTCTCCCTGGACAATGGGTAACTCTATAGGTGCAGCCTTACGTGGCCAACCCCTACCACGTCAGCCTTGGGTGTTCATAGTGATCTTTCGAAAGTTTTAAATCTAAAGTATAACTATAGTCTTCAAAGAAAAGTTGAAGCATTATTTATCCTCCTAAATGTTCACAATCTAAAGTTTACAATTTATCTAAATTTTTACAGTAATCTTGGATTTAATTTCCCATAGAAAAATAAAAGTTTCAAAAATCTTGTGGCGTGGTTTTTCCCAAAATACCCCTTTTCGATGAACTCATGCAAACATATATCAAAATTTCACAATGCAAATTTAGAAAAACTAGGCACTAATGCCACGAAATGTAACGTCCCCAACCTCGCCTAGACGTTAGACTTGAATTTGAAAGATTACATTAGCCACCAAAATGGCCTAGTAAGTAGTCGAAGTTTTGAAAACAAATATTTTTGAACATTTGTTTAGCTTTAGAAGAAAACTTAGTTTATTATCAATATATTTATTACTCAAAATTTTAGTATTGTTTAGTACATAAATTATTGATGCCTGTCTTCTTGTGTTGTGTACAAGTGTATTCACTGAGCTTTCCTGAGCTCATCTCTTTGCTTTCTTCTCCCTTCACGATAAGTAGTGCATGGGATAACGAGCAGGGCAGCAGTTCAATGATCTATCACACAAGCTTTGTTTTTACAGTATGTGCGCTGAGCTTATAAAATCCCAAGAAGGGAATATGGGACATTTCCAGCCTAGAGAATTGGAATGGGGCTTAGATAATTTTAGACAATTTAAAAATAATTTTTTAGAGGGTTGTAATTGGAATTTTTTGGTCTATTTTAAATTTTGGGATTTTTTAATCTCCATGTTTGCTTGTTTGGCTGAATTTGCTGTTTGAATTATATGATACTGCCCATATGAACTAACGAGAAATTTTGCAGCTAGTACAACTTGTCGAAATCCAGGTACGCCTTATTCCGCTTATTATATGGCTTATAGTTTAATTTAGAAACGCATGCTCTTAGGAGTAAATGCTTGTATGAAATATTTTGTATCTGTATGGTGAGTATGGATGGTTGGTGTGATTTGTGGTAGTTTTTCAGAGAATCACCTCGGTGGCAAATGTGTCGCTCGAAATCCAGGTCGGACCCTCTCGGCTGAGTTTGGGGTGTCATATAGATCTTTACTCGACTAATTCAAATTCGAGCTCGATATAACTTTTTTTTAGCATAAAAAGTCATATTAGTTTAAGAACTTGATAACTTTTCTCAATTTAATCCTTAAATTTAGATTCCATTAAAGTACACGTAAATGATATTACTAAATTCTACTATGCCATCACCTGATTTAATTAATTAATATTTTAATATATTTCTTACATTTTATAGATTTAAAAATTTTAGGTGATTGCTTCATAAATTAAAAGTGTTACATCATCCGAATCCAAGTTCATGAAAAAATTTCCCAATTTTGTCAAAGACAAATATGGACCAAGATGAAAAAAAATTATTTCATTTAGGCCTAAATATTGGTTTATCTAATCTTAGTAACCTTAATGAAAATATTGTTGCTTTGTTTATTGCAGGTTCTGTTAGATTATCATGTCTGCAATTCAGAAACATGAATTACACGAGAAACCTTATCATAACAGGATTATCACTCTTCTTAGTGATTTCCATCCCTTAATTCTTCAACTAATATTGGAACCCATCCCATCATGGCCTCGCTCACACCGATGTAGCCTGAGTAAGTGTTTTTATTTTTATTTCTTTAAAAAAAACTCAAATCCCATAATCTTCAATGATAAAAGAGGGTAAAACAAAGTGAATGTTTTTTCAGTTTAATGTATTCGTGAACACCGTCTTCTCACTGCCGATAATGGTGGGATTGATGGTGGAGGTGATCTTAGACAACATGATAAAAGTGAAGAAATCGAAGAAAGCTAGAGGGATGCCATGAGGCTTAAGTTTTTATCGGTTAGAGGAGATAATAGGATTGAAGAATTTTATACTATGCCTTTTAGTCGGAATAGGTTTTTTCCACCAACCTAAATTTCCCAAAATTAGGCATGGTAATTGCATATGTTTTACCCGTTTTTCATTTGATAAATATGGGTAGTTGGAGACGACAATTCGTGTAATTTTTTAAAATAATTTATGAATTATTTATTAATTTTTATTATTTAAATTATTATTTTTTATAAATATTTTTGTATTAGTGGCAAGAGTAATTTAAATATGAGCTTTTAAAGTTGTCAACATTGCTACTAAAGTAAGGCCTTAATCTTTCGGCTGGCAGAGTGGTTGTTGACGATTATATGGCTGAAAAGCAACCCTCCCTTCCCCCTTTATCTTCCATCTCATTGAATTTTGTATTATCTGGCACAGTATCTTCCTGTGGACGCCAATGAGATGCGAATGAGCCTTCTCTTTTCCAACATAATATTGCATTGTTTGGCTTCTCTGCCAAGGCTTTGATTTCCCATTTTTGAGAGCTCTCGAGAAGCTTTAGTTTGCCTATTTTTGCTCGCGCTTTTCGAATTTATTGGGTGCTTGAGGTGTGCCCATTGTAACAGCAGTGAAGGCATGACAAAACTATACACATCAAGGTCCAACCTTCACAGCCCTAATGGCTAAACACCAACATATGATAGAGTTTTCAAATTGATTCAAACAAAGTATGATTTTCTATTGTAATTAATTTTGTATTTACATCTGATTTAGTACTTTACCCGAGATTTGATCCTCACTTGTAATTTTTTTTCGTTGAATGGATATTATTTTAAAAAAAACTTACCAATAAATTGAAATAAAATAAAAGCATACTTGCATATTACGTTTATTAACGATACTTAGTAGCATTATAACTAAACTTGTATACCATTGTTGATACATGGAATAATTATATGAAATTGCAATGAGACTTTGAATTCAAGAAATCTACCGACCAAAGTTGGTTCCCCTTGGCTTGTGATACCAACTCAATCAAGGCAGGTTCTGTTTGTTTCATTGAAAATGGTTTCCGAAAAATATTTTCTACATTTTCTTGTGTTTGTCTCATGGAAAACAGTTTAGTCAATGGAAAATAACTTACAAGTCAACAAAAAATAAGCCCTTTTTCTTTCACTCTAGAATGACTTAACCTTTATGGGAGATTTTATTTTTATATAAAAAATAACTTAAGTCAAGCTTAATATTATTATATTATTAATAAATTTTTATTTTTAAAATATTTCAAATTAATAGAATACTATAATTTTCAATACTATTAAGCATACATATTTAATTATCTATATCTAACCATATAATAAATTATTAATACAATATAGAAAAGAAATTAGTAATGGATAATTTTACTCATCATTTTTTTATACATTGCCTAGAACTACTCATAACTCTTCCCCAACCCTTAATATAGGATATCATTAATGCCCTTCAACACGCTCGAACCCACGGCCTCCTGCATGTGCAACAAGGTCGATGCCAATCGAGCTAAGTCGACAATTTTATTCATCATTTTCATTTATATATAGAAACCTTAAATAGTTATATTAAGTCACGTGTTAGTTAATTATTTTTACTATATCAAGTTTGTTGGCAAATTAACGAGTTAAACGCTTCCAAAAAGAAAAAGAAGTGCTAATTATAGTAAGCAAAACTTGGTCATATTATTTACCCATGCTAATTAAAATAGAAAATGTTTAGTTGGTTGTAATTTGGCCTTACTTTATCTATATAAGATGGTTTGAAACAAAACAAAAGACAGAAATCATTCTCTCTTTGTAGTGAAAAAAAATAAAGTATGGCTATTCAATTTAATTTTGTTTCATCCATGTTAATACTAGTATTTCTGTCCATATCATCCGTTGAAGGTCAAGGAGGAGGAGGTGGTGGTGTTATTGATGTTGTTGCAAAGTTTGGTGCAAAGGCAGACGAGAAAACAGATTTGAGTAAGGTAAGCAAAATATCATATAACGTTATAGTTAGCAGATAAAAGTATGCATAACTATTTTCCAAATATCTTATCTTTATATGTATCTTTTTTATTCTTTTATTTGGTTTTAGCCATTATTGGATGCTTGGAAAGAAGCATGTGCCTCGACATCTCCGTCAAAAATTGTGATTCCTAAAGGGATATATTTTTTAAGTACAGCTACCTTAGATGGTCCTTGCAAGGCTCCTATTGAGCTTCAAGTTCAAGGCACTGTGAAGGCTCCGGCAGACCCTGGTGCTTTCAAGGAGCCTAAATGGATTGCTTTCAATAGAATTGAAAATTTCAAATTGTCTGGCGGAGGAGTTTTCGACGGCCAGGGAACCACTGCTTATAAAAGGGAAGGTTGCAAAGGTCATGATTATTGTGGTTCACTTCCTATTGTAAGTTACTTTCTTATTGAGAAGTTATGACTTTTTTTTTATAAATAGAATTAAGTAATAATTATTTTTGTTTCATTCTGGAATTAAACAGAACCTAAGGTTTGATTTTTTAACCAACGCAATGATACAAGATATAACTACCAAAGACAGCAAGCAGTTCCAGGCTAATGTTCTAGGATGCAAAAACATTACTTTCGAACATTTCACCGTATCTGCACCTGACGAAAGCCAAACACAGATGGGATTCACATTGGGAGATCGGATGGGGTCAATGTTCTTAACTCGGAGATAAAAACTGGTGATGATTGTGTTTCAATTGGGGATGGTTCCAAAAATTTGGTTATCAATGGAGTAACTTGTGGACCAGGACATGGTATCAGTATTGGTAGTCTCGGATTGTTTAAAAATGAAGTACCAGTTGATGGAGTTACAGTAAAAAATTGCACCATGACTAATACTTCCAATGGTGTTAGAATCAAAACTTGGCCAGGTGCTGAACCTGGCACTTGTTCGAACATTCACTTTGAGGATATTATCGTGACCAATGTCAGTTCTCCTATTATAATTGATCAGAAATATTGCCCATGGAACAAATGCAAAATAAATGTATGTACATATTTATCAAAATCGTAAGAGAGCAAAAAGAGTTAACCGGTCATTAAATCATTATTTTGTTGATGCAGGAAGAATCGAAAGTTAAACTAAGCAACATTAGTTTCAAAAACATTCACGGCACTTCTGCGCGTCCAGAAGCTGTCAAGATTATTTGTAGTGCTACTTTGCCTTGTGAAAATGTAGAACTTGCAGACATTGAAATTACGCATAGTGGACCGACTGGACCTGCAGTATCACAATGTTCGAATGTGAAGCCTAAAGTTAGTGGCAAACAAAATCCAGCTGCATGTTCTGCCCCTATCCCAGCAAAACCTACCCCGACCGCTTAATCAATAGCAGAGGTATAAATTTTTTGATGACGTTGTAACTCTTATAATTATATTTATTTCGCAAATAAATTTTATTTTTTTATATTCTATGTTATAAAGAATATTTTTCATAAACTTAATTATTTTTAAAAATACACTTCAACAAAAAATATTGCAATGTGACAACATTTTATGCATTTAGGCTTACGATATAATTAATTTTAGAATACTGCTGAACCAGATATTATTTAATTATTTTGTTTTTTTTCTTTATATAAATTTTTTATTTTTTATTTATAAAATTGGCATAATAAAAATTTTAATAATCAATATTTATACATTGTATCAATTTAGTTTTGATTCTAAAAATAACCATTAACTTTTACACCTTGTATAATTTGATTTTCTTTTTAGTTTTCTTTTTTATTACTCTTTCACCTTAAAAGGTAAAAAAATAAATTTATCAATTAAATTTGATCGAAAATATGTTAAAATTAAAAACCTAAAAATTTAATATAATAATTTTATCTTTTTTTTATTGTTTTAAATTTAACCTTGAATCTTACAAATAAAAGCAAAACTCTAAAAATACAAAATTGCACTATATAAATGTTAGGGAGTTGAATTTTTTAGAATAAAGATTAAATGGACACAATGTATAAACAATGAGAGCTAAAATTACTATTATGTTAATATTAAAAGCTATCAAAGTTTCATAAAATGTTTGGCTATGGAATCCATCAAACTGGTTGAATCAAAAAATGATGGTTTAACACAATAGCCTATATACTAAACGACCCATCATTGCAATGAATTAGTGACTCCTCCTTTGGCTTACATATTAACCGTGGTATTAGCTAGCAGGTACGATAGTTTAACATAACTATCAATCAAACAAGCCATTCTCGAGGAAAAATTGAGAACAAGTTA
Source organism: Gossypium hirsutum (assembly GCF_007990345.1). NCBI lineage: Eukaryota > Viridiplantae > Streptophyta > Magnoliopsida > Malvales > Malvaceae > Gossypium > Gossypium hirsutum. The sequence goes on along the minus strand of NC_053425.1, from coordinate 88,916,502 downwards.
CCCAAAAACCATCGTATACTCGAAGAAAGTCCTTCCTAGATTAAACTCAAACATTATGAAACTCCAACGTAAGGTCTTGTTGGCCTTATAATAAGGACCAATCCTTCATTGGCGCAATCATTGTTATGCTTCAGGGAAAACGTCAGACTCCTAGGATTGACACGAGTTGAAAGTCACCGAGTTCATAAGATAACTGGTGGCTTCATGTTGTTTTTCTCTATATTCGGTATAAGTCCAACATTGATACGCTCAATATTTTTATATATATATTTGAAATTCATATATGTTGGAAATGAATTAAAATTTAGGTAATATAAAGGGTTAGATTACTTTTTGGTACCTGAACTTGACAAATTTTCTCATATTGTGGAACCCTAGACCTTAAATTTGACAATTGATTCTACTTTGAGGCTTGGATTTTTTTATCTAAATTAAACCTTGAATTTTGTAGTTGTTCTCACAATAGGGTTTGAAATTTTTTTGGTTCAAGTTAGTCCTTAAAGCCCTAGAGTTTAGGCCCCAATGTGCGAACCATTGTCAAGTTTAAGAACTAACTTGGACATTAAAAAGTTCAAGCCCCAAAGTGGAAACGATAACCTTCTTCAAGTCTCAATGTGAGAACAATTTACTAAGCTCAAAGCCTAACTTTGGCAAGAAAAAAAGTTCAGACTCCAATGTAAAAAAGTTACTAAATTAGATCCAAATAGTGATTTAATCTTAACATATATGATAATTTCTGTAGGAAAATTTGGAGCAGTGTTTGCATCCATACCTTTCCCCATCTTTGCAGCACTTTATTTTATACTTTTCGGCCTTGTAGATATGTATTAATTCTAACCATAGCTACCCATTTTTATCCCAACGTTTGATTGTCACATCATGGAAACTGGATCGATGGTATTGACATTATATTATAGATTAAAAATAGAGTAAATAGAAATCACGTTAGTAATTAGGACTAAATAGGAATAATAGCAAAGTAGAGAACTTAAATAGGTAAATTAGGAGTAATGGTTAGTGGGGGATTTATTAAAATAAAAGTAGAATTAGGAGCGATATATAGGATAAATAAACCAAGTTTATAAATGAATTTGCCTATATAAGTTGTCACTGCTCATTTTCTTCTCATGTTTTAATTTCCTTTTTTATTATTTTCTTTCTTTCTACACTTTCTTCATTTCAAAGCTGTTGCATTTGGTAGCTAATTTTCCTTCAAAATTTTATTGCGCATTACATTTCTAAGCAACCAAACACCACTTTCTTTTTAAATTCTCAAGTAATACACCAACTTTTCTTCTTAAACTTTGGTTCGGTTATTGAGCGGACCACTAGAAAGTCGTGAAGGCTAGCAAGAACGAAGGTAAGCAATATATTTTCATATCAAACATGCATGAAATGCTTTTGACTAAAGTATCAACGGTTTAGTTAGAAAATATAAATAATCTTTGTTTTTTTATGATTTGGCTTCATGAAAATGGTGGATTAAAGCTGGTGAAGCTAAGAAATGTTGTTTAAAATGGTTTTGTTATTGAGGAAGACGTTGAACAGTGACTGATTCTTAAATGAAAGATTTAGGTGAGATTAACGTTTAAGTAACTGTCCAGATCTACAAATATATGTACGTTAGGAGGGTTAGAGGTTAGAAAATGGGGTAAGTATTAGAATAATAAAAATCTGCAAGAGATAACGTGAGTAGTGGGCTGTTGTTGAATAGAGAATGAATTAAATTGTTTTAGACAATATGTGATGTGCATTTTTTCATTCGAAGCTGAAAATACTGAAGAAGCATCGACTAGTAGAGGCAAAGGGAAAGAAAAGGTCACATAATCGACATTGTGGTGAACAAGGTGAGTACACTCTATACTGCATCTGAAAACGAGGACGCACTCTGCTAAAAGCATGTAAGACATGCGAACCTTATCTTCTATCGTGAATTGAACATGTGCATGTGTGAACCTCTTCCATGCATTGTGCAAACCTCATCTATGCGTTGTGCGAACTCTTAGCATGAATCTATGTCCGTGTGTTTTTACATGCTATGCGAACCTTGAGTAAAATGTACACATGCATCCAGGGTTAGGTTAAATATATGATATATATATATATATAGGCCTCTAAATTTTGTTATATAATATAATTTGTGTGTACTGTTATATATTATATGTAGGTTTGTGGCTTTTAATTTATGTAGTATATATACATTGATGTAAAAGGGAATTGTTATATATAATGAATGCATGCGCAAAGGTTATTATAAATAATATAATATATGTACATAACTTTACATTAAAAGGGTTTTGTATTATATGTATGCATGCGTGGGTTTTAATATAAAAAATATATTTACATACCTTTGCATTAAAATTTTTGTTCTATCTATTATATATAAATGTATATATATGCGGTGTGCGAACCCTAAATCTACTATGCTGTTGTTTTATGCCTAATTTTCTATTTTGCAAGCTATTCTATGATGTGTTGTGGTACTGTGAGCTCTATTAAAAATTGTGAACCTAAAATGAGTGATCTGTAAATGTGTATTACTACGATATGTCGGCATTGTGAATTTTTGGAACCATTAGATCTAGTTGGCTTGCCATAGGATCGTGAGTGCTCACCTATGTAATGTGATAGGGCATTATGGCCTAATGACTTGATGGAGAAATAAGGGAATGTTAAGTAATGCTTCATTCACCGGGGATCGTAAGAGTGTGTTTTTCGAAGAGTGTGAGCATTCGTGCTACACTTATATGGCGATTTGAGTGACTCTATGAGTCTTAGGGTGTGTTTTAGGAGAACCGTTTATCCAATGAGTATATTATTTACTTATGTTTCATTTTCATGAACTGATAATATATCACTAAACTAAACGGGGTTGATTATATGTGAATTAGTGACATGCCAACCATTTTATGCAAACCACCTACGTGTAGAACTATTTATGTGCGAACTGTTTTATACGATTTGTCTATAAGTGAGTTATTTTGTTTGTGAATTATTGATGTGTTTTCTTGTGTTGTGTACTTGTGTATTCACTAAGCTTTCGCAAGCTCATCTCTTTTAGTAGTGGAAAAATGATAATAGTATGTATTTTTAATAAAATCGGGGGTTTATAATTAACTGTATAGTGGCATCCTTAAATTCTATTTACGTGTCATGCAATACAAAAAACAAAACCTAAACCCTAAATTCCATGCCATAGTTCAAAATAAAATATATTAAAACTTTGAATAATTGAATAAATTGAATAATAAGCCTAAATAATTCAATAAATAAAACTGAGCCGAGACCTTCTGGATGTCGCGTCCACGTTTTAACTTGGTGGGTCATCTATAAGGATGGAAATACATGGGGGATTTAGCTATGACGCTTAGTGTGAGTCACTGCATAAGAAAATCAGAGCAAACAATCGTTAAAGCAGATTAAATAATAACACATAGAATAATCATATCCAACTAACAATTCCATCTTGACCAGAGATTTCTGATATGGGCACCCTATGCAACTGCACTATCTCAGAAATATAGAACTTAACCAGTTTTTTCAAAGAGTAATCTTTACAGACAGGAAAGAAGTGTGTCGACTTAGTCAGCCGGTCTACTATTACCCAAATTAGATCTTTCTTAGTGGGTGTTAAGGGTAACCCACTAACAAAGTCCACCGTTATTCGCTCCCACTTCGACTAAGGTATTTTGATAGGTTGCAACAACCCAGAAGGGAACTGGTGTTCTGATAACCAATCCATACCTATAATTAAATCAAACTCCTGAAATGGTAACTCCATAAGGTCTACTAGAGGCACTACCCTTAAACCTCTAATGGATATCTCCTATAGACTTTATTTATAATAACTGACTATCCTAAGGAGCTTGCTATGGTTATATCAATAATGGTTTCCTCTACCACAACACCTAATTTATCAGGCATATTACATGCAACATACGAATGGGTGGATCCTACTTCAATTAAGGGCAATATATGAGATTGAATTAATGGAAAAAATACTTGTGATGACATCAGACACATCCCTTTCCTCACGACCTCTAACAATGTTAAACAAAGGTTGGTTGCCTAGCCTCGGTTCTAATCGTGCCTATTGCTACATTATTTGCAGCCCTATTTTGCCAACAGCCCTTTAGAGGTAGCTAGCCCACTCCCTGATTTTGGGTCGAAGTTTGTGCTCATTACTCGAGCGAGAACAATCTTTCATCAAATGCTCCATTAATCTGCATTTCAAACAAACACCCATCTTCTTCCGACAATCTCCCAAGTGGTAGTTTCCACAATATTTACAGTGGAAAACCTTACCCCTAGAGTTAGTTACTGCGCCCCTTGTCTGTAGTCTACCCTCTCTAAATAGATTTATAGGATGAAAGTTTGAACTAGTGGAAGCCAAATCTCTTTTAACTAGGACCTTACTTTTCTCTCGTTGTTCGTGATTCACTGGTTTAATCTCTTCCACTATTTTGGCTTTCTCCATTAGGGTCTAAAACACTCATTTTTAGTGTGGAGCAACTTGAATCTTAAGGTCAAAACGCATCCCATTTTCGATCCTCAAGCATTTATCCTACTTCATGGTGATCACAGCTTGAGCATATCCACTGAGCCTCAGGAATTCAACCTCATATTCTATCACAGACTTGTCTCCTTGTTCTAGATTGATAAATTTGAGCCTACGAGCCTCTGTATACCTAGTGCCCAAATACTTTTTCTGGAAGGCCTCTTGAAAGTATTTTCAATTTATGCGGTCTATTTGCATACCTCTTATGGCAAACTACCACTAATGATATGCCTCTTCTCTTAGGGAGAGCATAGTGCTCTTCAACTTCTGCTCCGAAGTAAAATCTAAATCCTGCACAATTCTCTCCACCGACTCCATCCAGCCACCGTTGGATTTGTTCCA
>NC_053425.1:88881713-88911099 GCF_007990345.1 Gossypium hirsutum | reverse complement strand
AAAAATCAAACCTAGGTTCTGTTTAATTCCAGAATGAAAAAAAATAATTATTACTTAATTCTATTTATAAAAAAAAAGTCATAACTTCTCAATAAGAAAGTAACTTACAATAGGAAGTGACCACAATAATCAGACTTTGCAACCTTCCCTTTAAAGCAGTGTTCCTGGCCTCGAAACTCCTCGCAGACAATTGAAATTTCAATTCTATGAAAGCATCCATTTAGGCTCCTTGAAAGCACCAGGGTCTGCCGGAGCCTTCACAGTGCCTTGAACTTGAAGCTCAATAGGAGCTTGCAAGGACCATCTAAGGTAGCTGTACTTAAAAATATATCCCTTTAGGAATCACAATTTTGACGGAGATGTCGAGGCACATGCTCTTTCCAAGCATCCAATAATGGCTAAAACCAAATAAAAGAATAAAAAGATACATATAAAGATAAGATATTGGAAAATAGTTATGCATACTTTATCTGCTAACTATAACGTTATATGATATTTGCTTACCTTACTCAAATCTGTTTTCTCGTCTGCCTTTGCACCAAACTTTGCAACAACATCAATAACACCACCACCTCCTCCTCCTTGACCTTCAACGGATGATATGGACAGAAGTACTAGTATTAACATGGATGAAACAAAATTAAATTGAATAGCCATACTTTATTTTTTTCACTACAAAGAGAGAATGATTTCTGTCTTTTGTTTTGTTCAAACCATCTTATATAGATAAAGTAAGGCCAAATTACAACCAACTAAACATTTTCTATTTTAATTAGCGTGGGTAAATAATATGACCAAGTTTTGCTTACTATAATTAGCACTTCTTTTTCTTTTGGAAGCGTTTAACTCGTTAATTTGCCAACAAACTTGATATAGTAAAAATAATTAACTAACACGTGACTTAATATAACTATTTAAGGTTTCTATATATAAATGAAAATGATGAATAAAATTGTCGACTTAGCTCGATTGGCATCGACCTTGTTGCACATGCAGGAGGCCGTGGGTTCGAGCGTGTTGAAGGGCATTAATGATATCCTATATTAAGGGTTGGGGAAGAGTTATGAGTAGTTCTAGGCAATGTATAAAAATGATGAGTAAAATTATCCATTACTAATTCTTTTCTATATTGTATTAATAATTATTATATGGTTAGATATAGATAATTAAATATGATGTTAATAGTATTGAAAATATAGTATTCTATTAATTTGAAATATTTAAAAATAAAATTTATTAATAATATAATATTAAGCTTGACTTAAGTTATTTTTATATAAAAATAAAATCTCCCATAAAGGTTAAGTCATTCTAGAGTGAAAGAAAAAGGGCTTATTTTTTGTTGACTTGTAAGTTATTTTCCATTGACTAAACTGTTTCCATGAGACAAACACAAGAAAATGTAGAAAATATTTTCGGAAACCATTTTCAATGAAACAAACAGAACCTGCCTTGATTGAGTTGGTATCACAAGCCAAGGGGAACCAACTTTGGTCGGTAGATTTCTTGAATTCAAAGTCTCATTGCAATTTCATATAATTATTCCATGTATCAGCAATGGTATACAAGTTTAGTTATAATGCTACTAAGTATCGTTAATAAACGTAATATGCAAGTATGCTTTTATTTTATTTCAATTTATTGGTAAGTTTTTTTTTAAATAATATCCATTCAACGAAAAAAAATTACAAGTGAGGATCAAATCTCGGGTAAAGTACTAAATAAGATGTAAATACAAAATGAATTACAATAGAAAATCATACTTTGTTTGAATCAAGTTGAAAACTCTATCATATGTTGGTGTTTAGCCATTAGGGCTGTGAAGGTTGGACCTTGATGTGTATAGTTTTGTCATGCCTTCACTGCTGTTACAATGGGCACACCTCAAGCACCCAATAAATGCGAAAAGCTCGAGCAAAAATAGGCAAACTAAAGCTTCTCGAGAGCTCTCAAAAATGGGAAATCAAAGCCTTGGCAGAGGAGCCAAACAATGCAATATTATGTTGGAAAAGAGAAGGCTCATTCGCATCTCATTGGCGTCCACAGGAAGATACTGTGCCAGATAATACAAAATTCAATGAGATGGAAGATAAAGGGGAAGGGAGGGTTGCTTTTCAGCCATATAATCGTCAACAACCACTCTGCCAGCCGAAAGATTAAGGCCTTACTTTAGTAGCAATGTTGACAACTTTAAAAGCTCATATTTAAATTACTCTTGCCACTAATACAAAATATTTATAAAAAATAATAATTTAAATAATAAAAATTAATAAATAATTCATAAATTATTTAAAAAATTACACGAATTGTCGTCTCCTACTACCCATATTTATCAAAGGAAAAACGGGTAAAACATATGCAATTACCATGCCTAATTTTGGGAAATTTAGGTTGGTGGAAAAAACCTATTCCGACTAAAAGGCATAGTATAAAATTCTTCAATCCTATTATCTCCTCTAACCGATAAAAACTTAAGCCTCATGGCATCCCTCTAGCTTTCTTCGATTTCTTCACTTTTATCATGTTGTCTAAGATCACCTCCACCATCAATCCCACCATTATCGGCAGTGAGAACACGGTGTTCACGAATACATTAAACTGAAAAACATTCACTTTGTTTTACCCTCTTTTATCATTGAAGATTATGGGATTGGAGTTTTTTTTTAAAGAAATAAAAATAAAAACACTTACTCAGGCTACATCGGTGTGAGCGAGGCCATGATGGGATGGGTTCCAATATTAGTTGAAGAATTAAGGGATGGAAATCACTAAGAAGAGTGATAATCCTGTTATGATAAGGTTTCTCGTGTAATTCATGTTTCTGAATTGCAGACATGATAATCTAACAGAACCTGCAATAAACAAAGCAACAATATTTTCATTAAGGTTACTAAGATTAGATAAACCAATATTTAGGCCTAAATGAAATAATTTTTTTCATCTTGGTCCATATTTGTCTTTGACAAAATTGGGAAATTTTTTCATGAACTTGGATTCGGATGATGTAACACTTTTAATTTACGAAGCAATCACCTAAAATTTTTAAATCTATAAAATGTAAGAAATATATTAAAATATTAATTAATTAAATCAGGTGATGGCATAGTAGAATTTAGTAATATCATTTACGTGTACTTTAATGGAATCTAAATTTAAGGATTAAATTGAGAAAAGTTATCAAGTTCTTAAACTAATATGACTTTTTATGCTAAAAAAAGTTATATCGAGCTCGAATTTGAATTAGTCGAGTAAAGATCTATATGACACCCCAAACTCAGCCGAGAGGGTCCGACCTGGATTTCGAGCGACACATTTGCCACCGAGGTGATTCTCTGAAAAACTACCACAAATCACACCAACCATCCATACTCACCATACAGATACAAAATATTTCATACAAGCATTTACTCCTAAGAGCATGCTTTTCTAAATTAAACTATAAGCCATATAATAAGCGGAATAAGGCGTACCTGGATTTCGACAAGTTGTACTAGCTGCAAAATTTCTCGTTAGTTCATATGGGCAGTATCATATAATTCAAACAGCAAATTCAGCCAAACAAGCAAACATGGAGATTAAAAAATCCCAAAATTTAAAATAGACCAAAAAATTCCAATTACAACCCTCTAAAAAATTATTTTTAAATTGTCTAAAATTATCTAAGCCCCATTCCAATTCTCTAGGCTGGAAATGTCCCATATTCCCTTCTTGGGATTTTATAAGCTCAGCGCACATACTGTAAAAACAAAGCTTGTGTGATAGATCATTGAACTGCTGCCCTGCTCGTTATCCCATGCACTACTTATCGTGAAGGGAGAAGAAAGCAAAGAGATGAGCTCAGGAAAGCTCAGTGAATACACATGTACACAACACAAGAAGACAGACATCAATAATTTATGTACTAAACAATACTAAAATTTTGAGTAATAAATATATTGATAATAAACTAAGTTTTCTTCTAAAGCTAAACAAATGTTCAAAAATATTTGTTTTCAAAACTTCGACTGCTTACTAGGCCATTTTGGTGGCTAATGTAATCTTTCAAATTCAAGTCTAACGTCTAGGCGAGGTTGGGGACGTTACATTTCGTGGCATTAGTGCCTAGTTTTTCTAAATTTGCATTGTGAAATTTTGATATATGTTTGCATGAGTGCATCGAAAAGGGGTATTTTGGGAAAAACCACGCCACAAGATTTTTGAAAATTTTATTTTTCTATGGGAAATTAAATCCAAGATTACTGTAAAAAATTTAGATAAATTGTAAACTTTAGATTGTGAACATTTAGGAGGATAAATAATGCTTCAACTTTTCTTTGAAGACTATAGATATACTTTAGATTTAAAACTTTCGAAAGATCACTATGAACACCCAAGGCTGACGTGGTAGGGGTTGGCCACGTAGGGCTGCACCTATAGAGTTACCCATTGTCCAGGGAGAAAACCCAATACCAGAGGAGGATTATGTTGAGAACGAAAATGGTGACGACACGATAACCCAGGTGATGTTGAGGATTTTACAAAGGGTTGCTGGAGCCCAAACTGGATCGGGGAGAAGGGGATCCGTTGCAGAGAGGCTCCGAATGAATGCGTTAGAAATGTTCAAAGGCATTGCTGGAACAAATCCAACGGTGGCTGGATGGAGTCGGTGGAGAGAATTGTGAAGGATTTAGATTTTACTTCGGAGCAGAAGTTGAAGAGCACTATGTTCTCCCTAAGAGAAGAGGCATATCATTAGTGGTAGTTTGCCATAAGAGGTATGCAAATAGACCGCATAAATTGAAAATACTTTCAAGAGGCCTTCCAGAAAAAGTATTTGGGCACTAGGTATACAGAGGCTCGTAGGCTCAAATTTATCAATCTAGAACAAGGAGACAAGTCTGTGATAGAATATGAGGTTGAATTCCTGAGGCTCAGTGGATATGCTCAAGCTGTGATCACCATGAAGTAGGATAAATGCTTGAGGATCGAAAATGGGATGCGTTTCGACCTTAAGATTCAAGTTGCTCCACACTAAAAATGAGTGTTTTAGACCCTAATGGAGAAAGCCAAAATAGTGGAAGAGATTAAACCAGTGAATCACGAACAACGAGAGAAAAGTAAGGTCCTAGTTAAAAGAGATTTGGCTTCCACTAGTTCAAACTTTCATCCTATAAATCTATTTAGAGAGGGTAGACTACAGACAAGGGGCGCAGTAACTAACTCTAGGGGTAAGGTTTTCCACTGTAAATATTGTGGAAACTACCACTTGGGAGATTGTCGGAAGAAGATGGGTGTTTGTTTGAAATGCAGATTAATGGAGCATTTGATGAAAGATTGTTCTCGCTCGAGTAATCAAGCACAAACTTCGACCCAAAATCAGGGAGTGGGCTAGCTACCTCTAAAGGGCTGTTGGCAAAATAGGGCTGCAAATAATGTAGCAATAGGCACGATTAGAACCGAGGCTAGGCAACCAACCTTTGTTTAACATTGTTAGAGGTCGTGAGGAAAGGGATGTGTCTGATGTCATCACAAGTATTTTTTCCATTAATTCAATCTCATATATTGCCCTTAATTGAAGTAGGATCCACCCATTCGTATGTTGCATGTAATATGCCTGATAAATTAGGTGTTGTGGTAGAGGAAACCATTATTGATATAACCATAGCAAGCTCCTTAGGATAGTCAGTTATTATAAATAAAGTCTATAGGAGATATCCATTAGAGGTTTAAGGGGTAGTGCCTCTAGTAGACCTTATGGAGTTACCATTTCAGGAGTTTGATTTAATTATAGGTATGGATTGGTTATCAGAACACCAGTTCCCTTCTGGGTTGTTGCAACCTATCAAAATACCTTAGTCGAAGTGGGAGCGAATAACGGTGGACTTTGTTAGTGGGTTACCCTTAACACCCACTAAGAAAGATCTAATTTGGGTAATAGTAGACCGGCTGACTAAGTCGACACACTTCTTTCCTGTCTGTAAAGATTACTCTTTGAAAAAACTGGTTAAGTTCTATATTTCTGAGATAGTGCAGTTGCATAGGGTGCCCATATCAGAAATCTCTGATCAAGATGGAATTGTTAGTTGGATATGATTATTCTATGTGTTATTATTTAATATGCTTTAACGACTGTTTGCTCTGATTTTCTTATGCAGTGACTCACACTAAGCGTCATAGCTAAATCCCCCATTTATTTCCATCCTTATAGATGACCCACCAAGTTAAAACGTGGACGCGACATCCAGAGGGTCTCGGCTCAGTTTTATTTATTGAATTATTTAGGCTTATTATTCAATTTATTCAATTATTCAAAGTTTTAATATATTTTATTTTGAACTATGGCATGGAATTTAGGGTTTAGGTTTTGTTTTTTGTATTGCATGACACGTAAATAGAATTTAAGGATGCCACTATACAGTTAATTATAAACCCCCGATTTTATTAAAAATACATACTATTATCATTTTTCCACTACTAAAAGAGATGAGCTTGCGAAAGCTTAGTGAATACACAAGTACACAACACAAGAAAACACATCAATAATTCACAAACAAAATAACTCACTTATAGACAAATCGTATAAAACAGTTCGCACATAAATAGTTCTACACGTAGGTGGTTTGCATAAAATCGGTTGGCATGTCACTAATTCACATATAATCAACCCCGTTTAGTTTAGTGATATATTATCAGTTCATGAAAATGAAACATAAGTAAATAATATACTCATTGGATAAACGGTTCTCCTAAAACACACCCTAAGACTCATAGAGTCACTCAAATCGCCATATAAGTGTAGCACGAATGCTCACACTCTTCGAAAAACACACTCTTACGATCCCCGGTGAATGAAGCATTACTTAACATTCCCTTATTTCTCCATCAAGTCATTAGGCCATAATGCCCTATCACATTACATAGGTGAGCACTCACGATCCTATGGCAAGCCAACTATATCTAATGGTTCCAAAAATTCACAATGCCAACATATCGTAGTAATACACATTTACAGATCACGTCATTTTAGGTTCACAATTTTTAATAGAGCTCACAGTACCACAACACATCATAGAATAGCTTGCAAAATAGAAAATTAGGCATAAAACAACAGCATAGTAGATTTAGGGTTCGCACACCGCATATATATACATTTATATATAATAGATAGAACAAAAATTTTAATGCAAAGGTATGTAAATATATTTTTTATATTAAAACCCACGCATGCATACATATAATACAAAACCCTTTTAATGTAAAGTTATGTACATATATTATATTATTTATAATAACCTTTGCGCATGCATTCATTATATATAACAATTCCCTTTTACATCAATGTATATATACTACATAAATTAAAAGCCACAAACCTACATATAATATATAACAGTACACACAAATTATATTATATAACAAAATTTAGAGGCCTATATATATATATCATATATTTAACCTAACCCTGGATGCATGTGTACATTTTACTCAAGGTTCGCATAGCATGTAAAAACACACGGACATAGATTCATGCTAAGAGTTCGCACAACGCATAGATGAGGTTTGCACAATGCATGGAAGAGGTTCACACATGCACATGTTCAATTCACGATAGAAGATAAGGTTCGCATGTCTTACATGCTTTTAGCAGAGTGCGTCCTCGTTTTCAGATGCAGTATAGAGTGTACTCACCTTGTTCACCACAATGTCGATTATGTGACCTTTTCCTTCCCTTTGTCTCTACTAGTCGATGCTTCTTCAGTATTTTCAGCTTCGAATGAAAAAATGCACATCACATATTGTCTAAAACAATTTAATTCATTCTCTATTCAACAACAGCCCACTACTCACGTTATCTCTTGCAGATTTTTATTATTCTAATACTTACCCCATTTTCTAACCTCTAACCCTCCTAACGTACATATATTTGTAGATCTGGACAGTTACTTAAACGTTAATCTCACCTAAATCTTTCATTTAAGAATCAGTCACTGTTCAACGTCTTCCTCAATAACAAAACCATTTTAAACAACATTTCTTAGCTTCACCAGCTTTAATCCACCATTTTCATGAAGCCAAATCATAAAAAAACAAAGATTATTTATATTTTCTAACTAAACCGTTGATACTTTAGTCAAAAGCATTTCATGCATGTTTGATATGAAAATATATTGCTTACCTTCGTTCTTGCTAGCCTTCACGACTTTCTAGTGGTCCGCTCAATAACCGAACCAAAGTTTAAGAAGAAAAGTTGGTGTATTACTTGAGAATTTAAAAAGAAAGTGGTGTTTGGTTGCTTAGAAATGTAATGCGCAATAAAATTTTGAAGGAAAATTAGCTACCAAATGCAACAGCTTTGAAATGAAGAAAGTGTAGAAAGAAAGAAAATAATAAAAAAGGAAATTAAAACATGAGAAGAAAATGAGCAGTGACAACTTATATAGGCAAATTCATTTATAAACTTGGTTTATTTATCCTATATATCCCTCCTAATTCTACTTTTATTTTAATAAATCCCCCACTAACCATTACTCCTAATTTACCTATTTAAGTTCTCTACTTTGCTATTATTCCTATTTAGTCCTAATTACTAACGTGATTTCTATTTACTCTATTTTTAATCTATAATATAATGTCAATACCATCGATCCAGTTTCCATGATGTGACAATCAAACGTTGGGATAAAAATGGGTAGCTATGGTTAGAATTAATACATATCTACAAGGCCGAAAAGTATAAAATAAAGTGCTGCAAAGATGGGGAAAGGTATGGATGCAAACACTGCTCCAAATTTTCCTACACAAATTATCATATATGTTAAGATTAAATCACTATTTGGATCTAATTTAGTAACTTTTTTACATTGGAGTCTGAACTTTTTTTTTTGCCAAAGTTAGGCTTTGAGCTTAGTAAATTGTTCTCACATTGAGACTTGAAGAAGGTTATCGTTTCCACTTTGGGGCTTGAACTTTTTAATGTCCAAGTTAGTTCTTAAACTTGACAATGGTTCCCACATTGGGGCCTAAACTCTAGGGCTTTAAGGACTAACTTGAACCAAAAAAATTTCAAACCCTATTGTGAGAACAACTACAAAATTCAAGGTTTAATTTAGATAAAAAAATCCAAGCCTCAAAGTAGAATCAATTGTCAAATTTAAGGTCTAGGGTTCCACAATATGAGAAAATTTGTCAAGTTCAGGTACCAAAAAGTAATCTAACCCTTTATATTACCTAAATTTTAATTCATTTCCAACATATATGAATTTCAAATATATATATAAAAATATTGAGCGTATCAATGTTGGACTTATACCGAATATAGAGAAAAACAACATGAAGCCACCAGTTATCTTATGAACTCGGTGACTTTCAACTCGTGTCAATCCTAGGAGTCTGACGTTTTCCCTGAAGCATAACAATGATTGCGCCAATGAAGGATTGGTCCTTATTGTAAGGCCAACAAGACCTTACGTTGGAGTTTCATAATGTTTGAGTTTAATCTAGGAAGGATTTTCTTCGAGTATACGATGGTTTTTGGGTAACTTGTTCTCAATTTTTCCTCGAGAATGGCTTGTTTGATTGATAGTTATGTTAAACTATCGTACCTGCTAGCTAATACCACGGTTAATATGTAAGCCAAAGGAGGAGTCACTAATTCATTGCAATGATGGGTCGTTTAGTATATAGGCTATTGTGTTAAACCATCGTTTTTTGATTCAACCAGTTTGATGGATTCCATAGCCAAACATTTTATGAAACTTTGATAGCTTTTAATATTAACATAATAGTAATTTTAGCTCTCATTGTTTATACATTGTGTCCATTTAATCTTTATTCTAAAAAATTCAACTCCCTAACATTTATATAGTGCAATTTTGTATTTTTAGAGTTTTGCTTTTATTTGTAAGATTCAAGGTTAAATTTAAAACAATAAAAAAAAGATAAAATTATTATATTAAATTTTTAGGTTTTTAATTTTAACATATTTTCGATCAAATTTAATTGATAAATTTATTTTTTACCTTTTAAGGTGAAAGAGTAATAAAAAAAGAAAACTAAAAAGAAAATCAAATTATACAAGGTGTAAAAGTTAAAGGTTATTTTTAGAATCAAAACTAAATTGATACAATGTATAAATATTGATTATTAAAATTTTTATTATGCCAATTTTATAAATAAAAATAAAAAATTTATATAAAGAAAAAAACAAAATAATTAAATAATATCTGGTTCAGCAGTATTCTAAAATTAATTATATCGTAAGCCTAAATGCATAAAATGTTGTCACATTGCAATATTTTTTGTTGAAGTGTATTTTTAAAAATAATTAAGTTTATGAAAAATATTCTTTATAACATAGAATATAAAAAAAACAAAATTTATTTGCGAAATAAATATAATTATAAGAGTTACAACGTCATCAAAAAAAATTATACCTCTGCTATTGATTAAGCGGTCGGGGTAGGTTTTGCTGGGATAGGGGCAGAACATGCAGCTGGATTTTGTTTGCCACTAACTTTAGGCTTCACATTCGAACATTGTGATACTGCAGGTCCAGTCGGTCCACTATGCGTAATTTCAATGTCTGCAAGTTCTACATTTTCACAAGGCAAAGTAGCACTACAAATAATCTTGACAGCTTCTGGACGCGCAGAAGTGCCGTGAATGTTTTTGAAACTAATGTTGCTTAGTTTAACTTTCGATTCTTCCTGCATCAACAAAATAATGATTCAATGACCGGTTAACTCTTTTTGCTCTCTTACGATTTTGATAAATATGTACATACATTTATTTTGCATTTGTTCCATGGGCAATATTTCTGATCAATTATAATAGGAGAACTGACATTGGTCACGGTAATATCCTCAAAGTGAATGTTCGAACAAGTGCCAGGTTCAGCACCTGGCCAAGTTTTGATTCTAACACCATTGGAAGTATTAGTCATGGTGCAATTTTTTACTGTAACTCCATCAACTGGTTCTTCATTTTTAAACAATCCGAGACTACCAATACTGATACCATGTCCTGGTCCACAAGTTACTCCATTGATAACCAAATTTTTGGAACCATCCCCAATTGAAACACAATCATCACCAGTTTTTATCTCCGAGTTAAGAACATTGACCCCATCCGATCTCCCAATGTGAATCCCATCTGTGTTTGGGCTTTCGTCAGGTGCAGATACGGTGAAATGTTCGAAAGTAATGTTTTTGCATCCTAGAACATTAGCCTGGAACTGCTTGCTGTCTTTGGTAGTTATATCTTGTATCATTGCGTTGGTTAAAAAATCAAACCTTAGGTTCTGTTTAATTCCAGAATGAAACAAAAAATAATTATTACTTAATTCTATTTATAAAAAAAAGTCATAACTTCTCAATAAGAAAGTAACTTACAATAGGAAGTGAACCACAATAATCATGACCTTTGCAACCTTCCCTTTTATAAGCAGTGGTTCCCTGGCCGTCGAAAACTCCTCCGCCAGACAATTTGAAATTTTCAATTCTATTGAAAGCAATCCATTTAGGCTCCTTGAAAGCACCAGGGTCTGCCGGAGCCTTCACAGTGCCTTGAACTTGAAGCTCAATAGGAGCCTTGCAAGGACCATCTAAGGTAGCTGTACTTAAAAAATATATCCCTTTAGGAATCACAATTTTTGACGGAGATGTCGAGGCACATGCTTCTTTCCAAGCATCCAATAATGGCTAAAACCAAATAAAAGAATAAAAAAGATACATATAAAGATAAGATATTTGGAAAATAGTTATGCATACTTTTATCTGCTAACTATAACGTTATATGATATTTTGCTTACCTTACTCAAATCTGTTTTCTCGTCTGCCTTTGCACCAAACTTTGCAACAACATCAATAACACCACCACCTCCTCCTCCTTGACCTTCAACGGATGATATGGACAGAAGTACTAGTATTAACATGGATGAAACAAAATTAAATTGAATAGCCATACTTTATTTTTTTTCACTACAAAGAGAGAATGATTTCTGTCTTTTGTTTTGTTTCAAACCATCTTATATAGATAAAGTAAGGCCAAATTACAACCAACTAAACATTTTCTATTTTAATTAGCGTGGGTAAATAATATGACCAAGTTTTGCTTACTATAATTAGCACTTCTTTTTCTTTTTGGAAGCGTTTAACTCGTTAATTTGCCAACAAACTTGATATAGTAAAAATAATTAACTAACACGTGACTTAATATAACTATTTAAGGTTTCTATATATAAATGAAAATGATGAATAAAATTGTCGACTTAGCTCGATTGGCATCGACCTTGTTGCACATGCAGGAGGCCGTGGGTTCGAGCGTGTTGAAGGGCATTAATGATATCCTATATTAAGGGTTGGGGAAGAGTTATGAGTAGTTCTAGGCAATGTATAAAAAAATGATGAGTAAAATTATCCATTACTAATTTCTTTTCTATATTGTATTAATAATTTATTATATGGTTAGATATAGATAATTAAATATGTATGTTTAATAGTATTGAAAATTATAGTATTCTATTAATTTGAAATATTTTAAAAATAAAAATTTATTAATAATATAATAATATTAAGCTTGACTTAAGTTATTTTTATATAAAAATAAAATCTCCCATAAAGGTTAAGTCATTCTAGAGTGAAAGAAAAAGGGCTTATTTTTTGTTGACTTGTAAGTTATTTTCCATTGACTAAACTGTTTTCCATGAGACAAACACAAGAAAATGTAGAAAATATTTTTCGGAAACCATTTTCAATGAAACAAACAGAACCTGCCTTGATTGAGTTGGTATCACAAGCCAAGGGGAACCAACTTTGGTCGGTAGATTTCTTGAATTCAAAGTCTCATTGCAATTTCATATAATTATTCCATGTATCAGCAATGGTATACAAGTTTAGTTATAATGCTACTAAGTATCGTTAATAAACGTAATATGCAAGTATGCTTTTATTTTATTTCAATTTATTGGTAAGTTTTTTTTTAAATAATATCCATTCAACGAAAAAAAATTACAAGTGAGGATCAAATCTCGGGTAAAGTACTAAATAAGATGTAAATACAAAATGAATTACAATAGAAAATCATACTTTGTTTGAATCAAGTTGAAAACTCTATCATATGTTGGTGTTTAGCCATTAGGGCTGTGAAGGTTGGACCTTGATGTGTATAGTTTTGTCATGCCTTCACTGCTGTTACAATGGGCACACCTCAAGCACCCAATAAATGCGAAAAGCTCGAGCAAAAATAGGCAAACTAAAGCTTCTCGAGAGCTCTCAAAAATGGGAAATCAAAGCCTTGGCAGAGGAGCCAAACAATGCAATATTATGTTGGAAAAGAGAAGGCTCATTCGCATCTCATTGGCGTCCACAGGAAGATACTGTGCCAGATAATACAAAATTCAATGAGATGGAAGATAAAGGGGGAAGGGAGGGTTGCTTTTCAGCCATATAATCGTCAACAACCACTCTGCCAGCCGAAAGATTAAGGCCTTACTTTAGTAGCAATGTTGACAACTTTAAAAGCTCATATTTAAATTACTCTTGCCACTAATACAAAAATATTTATAAAAAATAATAATTTAAATAATAAAATTAATAAATAATTCATAAATTATTTTAAAAAATTACACGAATTGTCGTCTCCTACTACCCATATTTATCAAAGGAAAAACGGGTAAAACATATGCAATTACCATGCCTAATTTTGGGAAATTTAGGTTGGTGGAAAAAACCTATTCCGACTAAAAGGCATAGTATAAAATTCTTCAATCCTATTATCTCCTCTAACCGATAAAAACTTAAGCCTCATGGCATCCCTCTAGCTTTCTTCGATTTCTTCACTTTTATCATGTTGTCTAAGATCACCTCCACCATCAATCCCACCATTATCGGCAGTGAGAACACGGTGTTCACGAATACATTAAACTGAAAAAACATTCACTTTGTTTTACCCTCTTTTATCATTGAAGATTATGGGATTGGAGTTTTTTTTTAAAGAAATAAAAATAAAAACACTTACTCAGGCTACATCGGTGTGAGCGAGGCCATGATGGGATGGGTTCCAATATTAGTTGAAGAATTAAGGGATGGAAATCACTAAGAAGAGTGATAATCCTGTTATGATAAGGTTTCTCGTGTAATTCATGTTTCTGAATTGCAGACATGATAATCTAACAGAACCTGCAATAAACAAAGCAACAATATTTTCATTAAGGTTACTAAGATTAGATAAACCAATATTTAGGCCTAAATGAAATAATTTTTTTCATCTTGGTCCATATTTGTCTTTGACAAAATTGGGAAATTTTTTCATGAACTTGGATTCGGATGATGTAACACTTTTAATTTACGAAGCAATCACCTAAAATTTTTAAATCTATAAAATGTAAGAAATATATTAAAATATTAATTAATTAAATCAGGTGATGGCATAGTAGAATTTAGTAATATCATTTACGTGTACTTTAATGGAATCTAAATTTAAGGATTAAATTGAGAAAAGTTATCAAGTTCTTAAACTAATATGACTTTTTATGCTAAAAAAAGTTATATCGAGCTCGAATTTGAATTAGTCGAGTAAAGATCTATATGACACCCCAAACTCAGCCGAGAGGGTCCGACCTGGATTTCGAGCGACACATTTGCCACCGAGGTGATTCTCTGAAAAACTACCACAAATCACACCAACCATCCATACTCACCATACAGATACAAAATATTTCATACAAGCATTTACTCCTAAGAGCATGCTTTTCTAAATTAAACTATAAGCCATATAATAAGCGGAATAAGGCGTACCTGGATTTCGACAAGTTGTACTAGCTGCAAAATTTCTCGTTAGTTCATATGGGCAGTATCATATAATTCAAACAGCAAATTCAGCCAAACAAGCAAACATGGAGATTAAAAAATCCCAAAATTTAAAATAGACCAAAAATTCCAATTACAACCCTCTAAAAAATTATTTTTAAATTGTCTAAAATTATCTAAGCCCCATTCCAATTCTCTAGGCTGGAAATGTCCCATATTCCCTTCTTGGGATTTTATAAGCTCAGCGCACATACTGTAAAAACAAAGCTTGTGTGATAGATCATTGAACTGCTGCCCTGCTCGTTATCCCATGCACTACTTATCGTGAAGGGAGAAGAAAGCAAAGAGATGAGCTCAGGAAAGCTCAGTGAATACACATGTACACAACACAAGAAGACAGCATCAATAATTTATGTACTAAACAATACTAAAATTTTGAGTAATAAATATATTGATAATAAACTAAGTTTTCTTCTAAAGCTAAACAAATGTTCAAAAATATTTGTTTTCAAAACTTCGACTGCTTACTAGGCCATTTTGGTGGCTAATGTAATCTTTCAAATTCAAGTCTAACGTCTAGGCGAGGTTGGGGACGTTACATTTCGTGGCATTAGTGCCTAGTTTTTCTAAATTTGCATTGTGAAATTTTGATATATGTTTGCATGAGTGCATCGAAAAGGGGTATTTTGGGAAAAACCACGCCACAAGATTTTTGAAAATTTTATTTTTCTATGGGAAATTAAATCCAAGATTACTGTAAAAAATTTAGATAAATTGTAAACTTTAGATTGTGAACATTTAGGAGGATAAATAATGCTTCAACTTTTCTTTGAAGACTATAGATATACTTTAGATTTAAAACTTTCGAAAGATCACTATGAACACCCAAGGCTGACGTGGTAGGGGTTGGCCACGTAGGGCTGCACCTATAGAGTTACCCATTGTCCAGGGAGAAAACCCAATACCAGAGGAGGATTATGTTGAGAACGAAAATGGTGACGACACGATAACCCAGGTGATGTTGAGGATTTTACAAAGGGTTGCTGGAGCCCAAACTGGATCGGGGAGAAGGGGATCCGTTGCAGAGAGGCTCCGAATGAATGCGTTAGAAATGTTCAAAGGCATTGCTGGAACAAATCCAACGGTGGCTGGATGGAGTCGGTGGAGAGAATTGTGAAGGATTTAGATTTTACTTCGGAGCAGAAGTTGAAGAGCACTATGTTCTCCCTAAGAGAAGAGGCATATCATTAGTGGTAGTTTGCCATAAGAGGTATGCAAATAGACCGCATAAATTGAAAATACTTTCAAGAGGCCTTCCAGAAAAAGTATTTGGGCACTAGGTATACAGAGGCTCGTAGGCTCAAATTTATCAATCTAGAACAAGGAGACAAGTCTGTGATAGAATATGAGGTTGAATTCCTGAGGCTCAGTGGATATGCTCAAGCTGTGATCACCATGAAGTAGGATAAATGCTTGAGGATCGAAAATGGGATGCGTTTCGACCTTAAGATTCAAGTTGCTCCACACTAAAAATGAGTGTTTTAGACCCTAATGGAGAAAGCCAAAATAGTGGAAGAGATTAAACCAGTGAATCACGAACAACGAGAGAAAAGTAAGGTCCTAGTTAAAAGAGATTTGGCTTCCACTAGTTCAAACTTTCATCCTATAAATCTATTTAGAGAGGGTAGACTACAGACAAGGGGCGCAGTAACTAACTCTAGGGGTAAGGTTTTCCACTGTAAATATTGTGGAAACTACCACTTGGGAGATTGTCGGAAGAAGATGGGTGTTTGTTTGAAATGCAGATTAATGGAGCATTTGATGAAAGATTGTTCTCGCTCGAGTAATCAAGCACAAACTTCGACCCAAAATCAGGGAGTGGGCTAGCTACCTCTAAAGGGCTGTTGGCAAAATAGGGCTGCAAATAATGTAGCAATAGGCACGATTAGAACCGAGGCTAGGCAACCAACCTTTGTTTAACATTGTTAGAGGTCGTGAGGAAAGGGATGTGTCTGATGTCATCACAAGTATTTTTTCCATTAATTCAATCTCATATATTGCCCTTAATTGAAGTAGGATCCACCCATTCGTATGTTGCATGTAATATGCCTGATAAATTAGGTGTTGTGGTAGAGGAAACCATTATTGATATAACCATAGCAAGCTCCTTAGGATAGTCAGTTATTATAAATAAAGTCTATAGGAGATATCCATTAGAGGTTTAAGGGGTAGTGCCTCTAGTAGACCTTATGGAGTTACCATTTCAGGAGTTTGATTTAATTATAGGTATGGATTGGTTATCAGAACACCAGTTCCCTTCTGGGTTGTTGCAACCTATCAAAATACCTTAGTCGAAGTGGGAGCGAATAACGGTGGACTTTGTTAGTGGGTTACCCTTAACACCCACTAAGAAAGATCTAATTTGGGTAATAGTAGACCGGCTGACTAAGTCGACACACTTCTTTCCTGTCTGTAAAGATTACTCTTTGAAAAAACTGGTTAAGTTCTATATTTCTGAGATAGTGCAGTTGCATAGGGTGCCCATATCAGAAATCTCTGATCAAGATGGAATTGTTAGTTGGATATGATTATTCTATGTGTTATTATTTAATATGCTTTAACGACTGTTTGCTCTGATTTTCTTATGCAGTGACTCACACTAAGCGTCATAGCTAAATCCCCCATTTATTTCCATCCTTATAGATGACCCACCAAGTTAAAACGTGGACGCGACATCCAGAGGGTCTCGGCTCAGTTTTATTTATTGAATTATTTAGGCTTATTATTCAATTTATTCAATTATTCAAAGTTTTAATATATTTTATTTTGAACTATGGCATGGAATTTAGGGTTTAGGTTTTGTTTTTTGTATTGCATGACACGTAAATAGAATTTAAGGATGCCACTATACAGTTAATTATAAACCCCCGATTTTATTAAAAATACATACTATTATCATTTTTCCACTACTAAAAGAGATGAGCTTGCGAAAGCTTAGTGAATACACAAGTACACAACACAAGAAAACACATCAATAATTCACAAACAAAATAACTCACTTATAGACAAATCGTATAAAACAGTTCGCACATAAATAGTTCTACACGTAGGTGGTTTGCATAAAATCGGTTGGCATGTCACTAATTCACATATAATCAACCCCGTTTAGTTTAGTGATATATTATCAGTTCATGAAAATGAAACATAAGTAAATAATATACTCATTGGATAAACGGTTCTCCTAAAACACACCCTAAGACTCATAGAGTCACTCAAATCGCCATATAAGTGTAGCACGAATGCTCACACTCTTCGAAAAACACACTCTTACGATCCCCGGTGAATGAAGCATTACTTAACATTCCCTTATTTCTCCATCAAGTCATTAGGCCATAATGCCCTATCACATTACATAGGTGAGCACTCACGATCCTATGGCAAGCCAACTATATCTAATGGTTCCAAAAATTCACAATGCCAACATATCGTAGTAATACACATTTACAGATCACGTCATTTTAGGTTCACAATTTTTAATAGAGCTCACAGTACCACAACACATCATAGAATAGCTTGCAAAATAGAAAATTAGGCATAAAACAACAGCATAGTAGATTTAGGGTTCGCACACCGCATATATATACATTTATATATAATAGATAGAACAAAAATTTTAATGCAAAGGTATGTAAATATATTTTTTATATTAAAACCCACGCATGCATACATATAATACAAAACCCTTTTAATGTAAAGTTATGTACATATATTATATTATTTATAATAACCTTTGCGCATGCATTCATTATATATAACAATTCCCTTTTACATCAATGTATATATACTACATAAATTAAAAGCCACAAACCTACATATAATATATAACAGTACACACAAATTATATTATATAACAAAATTTAGAGGCCTATATATATATATCATATATTTAACCTAACCCTGGATGCATGTGTACATTTTACTCAAGGTTCGCATAGCATGTAAAAACACACGGACATAGATTCATGCTAAGAGTTCGCACAACGCATAGATGAGGTTTGCACAATGCATGGAAGAGGTTCACACATGCACATGTTCAATTCACGATAGAAGATAAGGTTCGCATGTCTTACATGCTTTTAGCAGAGTGCGTCCTCGTTTTCAGATGCAGTATAGAGTGTACTCACCTTGTTCACCACAATGTCGATTATGTGACCTTTTCCTTCCCTTTGTCTCTACTAGTCGATGCTTCTTCAGTATTTTCAGCTTCGAATGAAAAAATGCACATCACATATTGTCTAAAACAATTTAATTCATTCTCTATTCAACAACAGCCCACTACTCACGTTATCTCTTGCAGATTTTTATTATTCTAATACTTACCCCATTTTCTAACCTCTAACCCTCCTAACGTACATATATTTGTAGATCTGGACAGTTACTTAAACGTTAATCTCACCTAAATCTTTCATTTAAGAATCAGTCACTGTTCAACGTCTTCCTCAATAACAAAACCATTTTAAACAACATTTCTTAGCTTCACCAGCTTTAATCCACCATTTTCATGAAGCCAAATCATAAAAAAACAAAGATTATTTATATTTTCTAACTAAACCGTTGATACTTTAGTCAAAAGCATTTCATGCATGTTTGATATGAAAATATATTGCTTACCTTCGTTCTTGCTAGCCTTCACGACTTTCTAGTGGTCCGCTCAATAACCGAACCAAAGTTTAAGAAGAAAAGTTGGTGTATTACTTGAGAATTTAAAAAAGAAAGTGGTGTTTGGTTGCTTAGAAATGTAATGCGCAATAAAATTTTGAAGGAAAATTAGCTACCAAATGCAACAGCTTTGAAATGAAGAAAGTGTAGAAAGAAAGAAAATAATAAAAAAGGAAATTAAAACATGAGAAGAAAATGAGCAGTGACAACTTATATAGGCAAATTCATTTATAAACTTGGTTTATTTATCCTATATATCCCTCCTAATTCTACTTTTATTTTAATAAATCCCCCACTAACCATTACTCCTAATTTACCTATTTAAGTTCTCTACTTTGCTATTATTCCTATTTAGTCCTAATTACTAACGTGATTTCTATTTACTCTATTTTTAATCTATAATATAATGTCAATACCATCGATCCAGTTTCCATGATGTGACAATCAAACGTTGGGATAAAAATGGGTAGCTATGGTTAGAATTAATACATATCTACAAGGCCGAAAAGTATAAAATAAAGTGCTGCAAAGATGGGGAAAGGTATGGATGCAAACACTGCTCCAAATTTTCCTACACAAATTATCATATATGTTAAGATTAAATCACTATTTGGATCTAATTTAGTAACTTTTTTACATTGGAGTCTGAACTTTTTTTTTTGCCAAAGTTAGGCTTTGAGCTTAGTAAATTGTTCTCACATTGAGACTTGAAGAAGGTTATCGTTTCCACTTTGGGGCTTGAACTTTTTAATGTCCAAGTTAGTTCTTAAACTTGACAATGGTTCCCACATTGGGGCCTAAACTCTAGGGCTTTAAGGACTAACTTGAACCAAAAAAATTTCAAACCCTATTGTGAGAACAACTACAAAATTCAAGGTTTAATTTAGATAAAAAAATCCAAGCCTCAAAGTAGAATCAATTGTCAAATTTAAGGTCTAGGGTTCCACAATATGAGAAAATTTGTCAAGTTCAGGTACCAAAAAGTAATCTAACCCTTTATATTACCTAAATTTTAATTCATTTCCAACATATATGAATTTCAAATATATATATAAAAATATTGAGCGTATCAATGTTGGACTTATACCGAATATAGAGAAAAACAACATGAAGCCACCAGTTATCTTATGAACTCGGTGACTTTCAACTCGTGTCAATCCTAGGAGTCTGACGTTTTCCCTGAAGCATAACAATGATTGCGCCAATGAAGGATTGGTCCTTATTGTAAGGCCAACAAGACCTTACGTTGGAGTTTCATAATGTTTGAGTTTAATCTAGGAAGGATTTTCTTCGAGTATACGATGGTTTTTGGGTAACTTGTTCTCAATTTTTCCTCGAGAATGGCTTGTTTGATTGATAGTTATGTTAAACTATCGTACCTGCTAGCTAATACCACGGTTAATATGTAAGCCAAAGGAGGAGTCACTAATTCATTGCAATGATGGGTCGTTTAGTATATAGGCTATTGTGTTAAACCATCGTTTTTTGATTCAACCAGTTTGATGGATTCCATAGCCAAACATTTTATGAAACTTTGATAGCTTTTAATATTAACATAATAGTAATTTTAGCTCTCATTGTTTATACATTGTGTCCATTTAATCTTTATTCTAAAAAATTCAACTCCCTAACATTTATATAGTGCAATTTTGTATTTTTAGAGTTTTGCTTTTATTTGTAAGATTCAAGGTTAAATTTAAAACAATAAAAAAAAGATAAAATTATTATATTAAATTTTTAGGTTTTTAATTTTAACATATTTTCGATCAAATTTAATTGATAAATTTATTTTTTTACCTTTTAAGGTGAAAGAGTAATAAAAAAAGAAAACTAAAAAGAAAATCAAATTATACAAGGTGTAAAAGTTAAAGGTTATTTTTAGAATCAAAACTAAATTGATACAATGTATAAATATTGATTATTAAAATTTTTATTATGCCAATTTTATAAATAAAAATAAAAAATTTATATAAAGAAAAAAAACAAAATAATTAAATAATATCTGGTTCAGCAGTATTCTAAAATTAATTATATCGTAAGCCTAAATGCATAAAATGTTGTCACATTGCAATATTTTTTGTTGAAGTGTATTTTTAAAAATAATTAAGTTTATGAAAAATATTCTTTATAACATAGAATATAAAAAAAACAAAATTTATTTGCGAAATAAATATAATTATAAGAGTTACAACGTCATCAAAAAAATTATACCTCTGCTATTGATTAAGCGGTCGGGGTAGGTTTTGCTGGGATAGGGGCAGAACATGCAGCTGGATTTTGTTTGCCACTAACTTTAGGCTTCACATTCGAACATTGTGATACTGCAGGTCCAGTCGGTCCACTATGCGTAATTTCAATGTCTGCAAGTTCTACATTTTCACAAGGCAAAGTAGCACTACAAATAATCTTGACAGCTTCTGGACGCGCAGAAGTGCCGTGAATGTTTTTGAAACTAATGTTGCTTAGTTTAACTTTCGATTCTTCCTGCATCAACAAAATAATGATTCAATGACCGGTTAACTCTTTTTGCTCTCTTACGATTTTGATAAATATGTACATACATTTATTTTGCATTTGTTCCATGGGCAATATTTCTGATCAATTATAATAGGAGAACTGACATTGGTCACGGTAATATCCTCAAAGTGAATGTTCGAACAAGTGCCAGGTTCAGCACCTGGCCAAGTTTTGATTCTAACACCATTGGAAGTATTAGTCATGGTGCAATTTTTTACTGTAACTCCATCAACTGGTTCTTCATTTTTAAACAATCCGAGACTACCAATACTGATACCATGTCCTGGTCCACAAGTTACTCCATTGATAACCAAATTTTTGGAACCATCCCCAATTGAAACACAATCATCACCAGTTTTTATCTCCGAGTTAAGAACATTGACCCCATCCGATCTCCCAATGTGAATCCCATCTGTGTTTGGGCTTTCGTCAGGTGCAGATACGGTGAAATGTTCGAAAGTAATGTTTTTGCATCCTAGAACATTAGCCTGGAACTGCTTGCTGTCTTTGGTAGTTATATCTTGTATCATTGCGTTGGTTAAAAAATCAAACCTTAGGTTCTGTTTAATTCCAGAATGAAACAAAAAATAATTATTACTTAATTCTATTTATAAAAAAAAAGTCATAACTTCTCAATAAGAAAGTAACTTACAATAGGAAGTGAACCACAATAATCATGACCTTTGCAACCTTCCCTTTTATAAGCAGTGGTTCCCTGGCCGTCGAAAACTCCTCCGCCAGACAATTTGAAATTTTCAATTCTATTGAAAGCAATCCATTTAGGCTCCTTGAAAGCACCAGGGTCTGCCGGAGCCTTCACAGTGCCTTGAACTTGAAGCTCAATAGGAGCCTTGCAAGGACCATCTAAGGTAGCTGTACTTAAAAAATATATCCCTTTAGGAATCACAATTTTTGACGGAGATGTCGAGGCACATGCTTCTTTCCAAGCATCCAATAATGGCTAAAACCAAATAAAAGAATAAAAAAGATACATATAAAGATAAGATATTTGGAAAATAGTTATGCATACTTTTATCTGCTAACTATAACGTTATATGATATTTTGCTTACCTTACTCAAATCTGTTTTCTCGTCTGCCTTTGCACCAAACTTTGCAACAACATCAATAACACCACCACCTCCTCCTCCTTGACCTTCAACGGATGATATGGACAGAAGTACTAGTATTAACATGGATGAAACAAAATTAAATTGAATAGCCATACTTTATTTTTTTCACTACAAAGAGAGAATGATTTCTGTCTTTTGTTTTGTTTCAAACCATCTTATATAGATAAAGTAAGGCCAAATTACAACCAACTAAACATTTTCTATTTTAATTAGCGTGGGTAAATAATATGACCAAGTTTTGCTTACTATAATTAGCACTTCTTTTTCTTTTTGGAAGCGTTTAACTCGTTAATTTGCCAACAAACTTGATATAGTAAAAATAATTAACTAACACGTGACTTAATATAACTATTTAAGGTTTCTATATATAAATGAAAATGATGAATAAAATTGTCGACTTAGCTCGATTGGCATCGACCTTGTTGCACATGCAGGAGGCCGTGGGTTCGAGCGTGTTGAAGGGCATTAATGATATCCTATATTAAGGGTTGGGGAAGAGTTATGAGTAGTTCTAGGCAATGTATAAAAAAATGATGAGTAAAATTATCCATTACTAATTTCTTTTCTATATTGTATTAATAATTTATTATATGGTTAGATATAGATAATTAAATATGTATGTTTAATAGTATTGAAAATTATAGTATTCTATTAATTTGAAATATTTTAAAAAATAAAAATTTATTAATAATATAATAATATTAAGCTTGACTTAAGTTATTTTTTATATAAAAATAAAATCTCCCATAAAGGTTAAGTCATTCTAGAGTGAAAGAAAAAGGGCTTATTTTTTGTTGACTTGTAAGTTATTTTCCATTGACTAAACTGTTTTCCATGAGACAAACACAAGAAAATGTAGAAAATATTTTTCGGAAACCATTTTCAATGAAACAAACAGAACCTGCCTTGATTGAGTTGGTATCACAAGCCAAGGGGAACCAACTTTGGTCGGTAGATTTCTTGAATTCAAAGTCTCATTGCAATTTCATATAATTATTCCATGTATCAGCAATGGTATACAAGTTTAGTTATAATGCTACTAAGTATCGTTAATAAACGTAATATGCAAGTATGCTTTTATTTTATTTCAATTTATTGGTAAGTTTTTTTTAAATAATATCCATTCAACGAAAAAAAATTACAAGTGAGGATCAAATCTCGGGTAAAGTACTAAATAAGATGTAAATACAAAATGAATTACAATAGAAAATCATACTTTGTTTGAATCAAGTTGAAAACTCTATCATATGTTGGTGTTTAGCCATTAGGGCTGTGAAGGTTGGACCTTGATGTGTATAGTTTTGTCATGCCTTCACTGCTGTTACAATGGGCACACCTCAAGCACCCAATAAATGCGAAAAGCTCGAGCAAAAATAGGCAAACTAAAGCTTCTCGAGAGCTCTCAAAAATGGGAAATCAAAGCCTTGGCAGAGGAGCCAAACAATGCAATATTATGTTGGAAAAGAGAAGGCTCATTCGCATCTCATTGGCGTCCACAGGAAGATACTGTGCCAGATAATACAAAATTCAATGAGATGGAAGATAAAGGGGGAAGGGAGGGTTGCTTTTCAGCCATATAATCGTCAACAACCACTCTGCCAGCCGAAAGATTAAGGCCTTACTTTAGTAGCAATGTTGACAACTTTAAAAGCTCATATTTAAATTACTCTTGCCACTAATACAAAAATATTTATAAAAAATAATAATTTAAATAATAAAATTAATAAATAATTCATAAATTATTTTAAAAAATTACACGAATTGTCGTCTCCTACTACCCATATTTATCAAAGGAAAAACGGGTAAAACATATGCAATTACCATGCCTAATTTTGGGAAATTTAGGTTGGTGGAAAAAACCTATTCCGACTAAAAGGCATAGTATAAAATTCTTCAATCCTATTATCTCCTCTAACCGATAAAAACTTAAGCCTCATGGCATCCCTCTAGCTTTCTTCGATTTCTTCACTTTTATCATGTTGTCTAAGATCACCTCCACCATCAATCCCACCATTATCGGCAGTGAGAACACGGTGTTCACGAATACATTAAACTGAAAAAACATTCACTTTGTTTTACCCTCTTTTATCATTGAAGATTATGGGATTGGAGTTTTTTTTTAAAGAAATAAAAATAAAAACACTTACTCAGGCTACATCGGTGTGAGCGAGGCCATGATGGGATGGGTTCCAATATTAGTTGAAGAATTAAGGGATGGAAATCACTAAGAAGAGTGATAATCCTGTTATGATAAGGTTTCTCGTGTAATTCATGTTTCTGAATTGCAGACATGATAATCTAACAGAACCTGCAATAAACAAAGCAACAATATTTTCATTAAGGTTACTAAGATTAGATAAACCAATATTTAGGCCTAAATGAAATAATTTTTTTCATCTTGGTCCATATTTGTCTTTGACAAAATTGGGAAATTTTTTCATGAACTTGGATTCGGATGATGTAACACTTTTAATTTACGAAGCAATCACCTAAAATTTTTAAATCTATAAAATGTAAGAAATATATTAAAATATTAATTAATTAAATCAGGTGATGGCATAGTAGAATTTAGTAATATCATTTACGTGTACTTTAATGGAATCTAAATTTAAGGATTAAATTGAGAAAAGTTATCAAGTTCTTAAACTAATATGACTTTTTATGCTAAAAAAAGTTATATCGAGCTCGAATTTGAATTAGTCGAGTAAAGATCTATATGACACCCCAAACTCAGCCGAGAGGGTCCGACCTGGATTTCGAGCGACACATTTGCCACCGAGGTGATTCTCTGAAAAACTACCACAAATCACACCAACCATCCATACTCACCATACAGATACAAAATATTTCATACAAGCATTTACTCCTAAGAGCATGCTTTTCTAAATTAAACTATAAGCCATATAATAAGCGGAATAAGGCGTACCTGGATTTCGACAAGTTGTACTAGCTGCAAAATTTCTCGTTAGTTCATATGGGCAGTATCATATAATTCAAACAGCAAATTCAGCCAAACAAGCAAACATGGAGATTAAAAAATCCCAAAATTTAAAATAGACCAAAAAATTCCAATTACAACCCTCTAAAAAATTATTTTTAAATTGTCTAAAATTATCTAAGCCCCATTCCAATTCTCTAGGCTGGAAATGTCCCATATTCCCTTCTTGGGATTTTATAAGCTCAGCGCACATACTGTAAAACAAAGCTTGTGTGATAGATCATTGAACTGCTGCCCTGCTCGTTATCCCATGCACTACTTATCGTGAAGGGAGAAGAAAGCAAAGAGATGAGCTCAGGAAAGCTCAGTGAATACACATGTACACAACACAAGAAGACAGCATCAATAATTTATGTACTAAACAATACTAAAATTTTGAGTAATAAATATATTGATAATAAACTAAGTTTTCTTCTAAAGCTAAACAAATGTTCAAAAATATTTGTTTTCAAAACTTCGACTGCTTACTAGGCCATTTTGGTGGCTAATGTAATCTTTCAAATTCAAGTCTAACGTCTAGGCGAGGTTGGGGACGTTACATTTCGTGGCATTAGTGCCTAGTTTTTCTAAATTTGCATTGTGAAATTTTGATATATGTTTGCATGAGTGCATCGAAAAGGGGTATTTTGGGAAAAACCACGCCACAAGATTTTGAAAATTTTATTTTTCTATGGGAAATTAAATCCAAGATTACTGTAAAAAATTTAGATAAATTGTAAACTTTAGATTGTGAACATTTAGGAGGATAAATAATGCTTCAACTTTTCTTTGAAGACTATAGATATACTTTAGATTTAAAACTTTCGAAAGATCACTATGAACACCCAAGGCTGACGTGGTAGGGGTTGGCCACGTAGGCTGCACCTATAGAGTTACCCATTGTCCAGGGAGAAACCCAATACCAGAGGAGGATTATGTTGAGAACGAAAATGGTGACGACACGATAACCCAGGTGATGTTGAGGATTTTACAAAGGGTTGCTGGAGCCCAAACTGGATCGGGGAGAAGGGGATCCGTTGCAGAGAGGCTCCGAATGAATGCGTTAGAAATGTTCAAAGGCATTGCTGGAACAAATCCAACGGTGGCTGGATGGAGTCGGTGGAGAGAATTGTGAAGGATTTAGATTTTACTTCGGAGCAGAAGTTGAAGAGCACTATGTTCTCCCTAAGAGAAGAGGCATATCATTAGTGGTAGTTTGCCATAAGAGGTATGCAAATAGACCGCATAAATTGAAAATACTTTCAAGAGGCCTTCCAGAAAAAGTATTTGGGCACTAGGTATACAGAGGCTCGTAGGCTCAAATTTATCAATCTAGAACAAGGAGACAAGTCTGTGATAGAATATGAGGTTGAATTCCTGAGGCTCAGTGGATATGCTCAAGCTGTGATCACCATGAAGTAGGATAAATGCTTGAGGATCGAAAATGGGATGCGTTTCGACCTTAAGATTCAAGTTGCTCCACACTAAAAATGAGTGTTTTAGACCCTAATGGAGAAAGCCAAAATAGTGGAAGAGATTAAACCAGTGAATCACGAACAACGAGAGAAAAGTAAGGTCCTAGTTAAAAGAGATTTGGCTTCCACTAGTTCAAACTTTCATCCTATAAATCTATTTAGAGAGGGTAGACTACAGACAAGGGCGCAGTAACTAACTCTAGGGGTAAGGTTTTCCACTGTAAATATTGTGGAAACTACCACTTGGGAGATTGTCGGAAGAAGATGGGTGTTTGTTTGAAATGCAGATTAATGGAGCATTTGATGAAAGATTGTTCTCGCTCGAGTAATCAAGCACAAACTTCGACCCAAAATCAGGGAGTGGGCTAGCTACTCTAAAGGGCTGTTGGCAAAATAGGGCTGCAAATAATGTAGCAATAGGCACGATTAGAACCGAGGCTAGGCAACCAACCTTTGTTTAACATTGTTAGAGGTCGTGAGGAAAGGGATGTGTCTGATGTCATCACAAGTATTTTTTCCATTAATTCAATCTCATATATTGCCCTTAATTGAAGTAGGATCCACCCATTCGTATGTTGCATGTAATATGCCTGATAAATTAGGTGTTGTGGTAGAGGAAACCATTATTGATATAACCATAGCAAGCTCCTTAGGATAGTCAGTTATTATAAATAAAGTCTATAGGAGATATCCATTAGAGGTTTAAGGGTAGTGCCTCTAGTAGACCTTATGGAGTTACCATTTCAGGAGTTTGATTTAATTATAGGTATGGATTGGTTATCAGAACACCAGTTCCCTTCTGGGTTGTTGCAACCTATCAAATACCTTAGTCGAAGTGGGAGCGAATAACGGTGGACTTTGTTAGTGGGTTACCCTTAACACCACTAAGAAGATCTAATTTGGGTAATAGTAGACCGGCTGACTAAGTCGACACACTTCTTTCCTGTCTGTAAAGATTACTCTTTGAAAAAACTGGTTAAGTTCTATATTTCTGAGATAGTGCAGTTGCATAGGGTGCCCATATCAGAAATCTCTGATCAAGATGGAATTGTTAGTTGGATATGATTATTCTATGTGTTATTATTTAATTGCTTTAACGATGTTTGCTCTGATTTTCTTATGCAGTGACTCACACTAGCGTCATAGCTAATCCCCATTTTTCCATCCTTATAGATGACCACCAAGTTAAACGTGGACGCGACATCCAGGTCTCGGCTCAGTTTTATTTATTGATTATTTAGCTTATTATTCAATTTATTCAATTATTCAAGTTTTATATATTTTATTTGAACTATGGCATGGAATTTAGGTTAGGTTTTGTTTTTGTATTGCATGACACGTAATAGAATTTAAGGATGCCACTATACAGTTATTTAACCCCGATTTTATTAAATACTATTATCATTTTCACTACTAAAAGATGAGCTGCGAAGCTTAGTGAATACACAAGTACACAACACAAGAAAACACATCATAATTCACAAACAAAATAACTCACTTATAGACAAATCGTATAAAACAGTTCGCACATAAATAGTTCTACACGTAGGTGGTTTGCATAAAATGGTGGCATGTCACTAATTCACATATAATCAACCCCGTTTAGTTTAGTGATATATTATCAGTTCATGAAAATGAAACATAAGTAAATAATATACTCATTGGATAAACGTTCTCCTAAAACACACCTAAGACTCATAGAGTCACTCAATCGCATATAAGTAGAGATCTAATTCAAAAACACTTCATCGTAATAACACATTCTTAGTCACCATAAGATA